>NC_056748.1:481763251-481802359 GCF_019279795.1 Protopterus annectens
GAAGTTTCCATTGTCTATGTTTGGGATGCCTTAAAATCATATCTATATGGACAAAGTATCAGATGGTATAATAACAAAAGGAAATCTTGGGATAAGGAATTGTTAGATATTCAAAGTAAACTAGACTCTTATAAACATAATAATAAAGAAAATATTATGGACAAGAAAGTTATTGAAGAAATAAACAAACTAAATGAAAATACAAAGAAATTTTAACTCATAAAGTTAAAATAACTTTAGAGAAATACAAGTTTTGTCTTATTCAATAAGCCCCAAATACTTACATAGACTTAAAAATAAAACAAAAAGATTGAATAAACAAAACCATATCAAAGAAATCTTTTCTCTAAGGAAAAGAAGAATGTTTCTAGTATACCAGAAATACTGGATGAATTTAGAAATCACTTTCACAAGATTAACCATAACAACATTAACATGGAACCTAAAGATAAAATAAAGGAGTTTATAACCACAAACATGAATAAAAAGCTTAATAAACAACAGATTAAACTATTGGACAAGAGTATTTCATATACAGAAGTTATTACACAAATAAATAAGCTTAAATCAAACAAAGCACCGGGTAATGATGGTATTATACCAGAGATATATAAAATCCTTTCTAAAACTACATATTCATTAATACATAAGGTTTTATTCTGGCCCAAACTGAGTTAATAACCCCCATCTTGGCAATATACATTTATTTCACCAATTTTAAAACCTAATAAAGATCCAACTAGATGTTCTTCATATCGACCCATCTCATTACTTAATGTTGATTATAAAATGTTTATGAGTATTTTTGCTGATAGATTGAAGACAATTATCCCGGCATTATAGACATAGATCAGACGGGCTTCATTGTAAATAGAAATACTTTTGATAATATAAGAAGAACTTTAACATTAATTGATTTTGCAAATAGGAAAAAGAAAGATTTAACACTTATTAGTCTTGATATAGGTTCAGCATTTGATTCAGTAAGTTGGGACTATCTGTTTACCTTACTGAAATGCACAAATTTCTCTGATGCATTTGTAAATTTAATTGAGCATTTATACAAAGAAACGCTGGCTTATATTAAGGTAGGAACATATGTTTCACAAAAATACCCATTCTTAAAGGTACAAAGCAAGGATGTCCACTTTCTCCACTATTATTCACTTTAGTAATGGAGCCTTGGGCTAATTTGATTAGAAACAGTACTGACATAGAGGGTTTTGAAATAGAAGAAAATACAACATCAAAAATTCAACTTTTGCAGATGATGTTCTAATTACATCAGCAGGATCTAATTCTTCTATGCAGTCTTTATTTGATAAAATGATGAATTTTAAAAGTATTTCTGGTTTAATATTCAATGAAGAAAAACTAAAATACTACCTATATATACACGAAAAATACTCTCATTAGTGATTTTACTAAATATGTACCCAACTCAGGTCAGATAACTTATTTAGGTATAATACTATCTAAAGATATTAAATCTATTATATATAATAACTATAATACCTGTTTTCTTAATATACAAAATCTTTTTAATACCTGGAATAATATGTTTTTTACTATGGAGGAGAGACTTACAATTATTAAAATGATAATATTCCCCAAGATTTTATACTTAATACAATCAATAATACTTTCACCTACAAAAATAACTATCAAGAAACTGAATACACTAATGTTAAATTTCTTATGGGCACCTAATAGACCTAGGATTGCATTAAAGAAACATACTAATAGCTGGTCTCAAGGGGGTATTTCTTTTCCAGACTTTAATTTATATATTATCTCTGCTATTATAAAAGCTATTACTTTATTAATAGACCGGTCATATGTCAAAATGGAAAGATTATTGGGAGCTAATTAGTATGCACTTCATGAAAATCTCCTTAACACATAAAAATATGATTATAAATAACTCCATGTTGTGGTTGCTAAAGGAATTTTGTACTTCACCTATTACACCTAAACATATGGTCTGTTACCCATTAAATATTATTATTAGTTATCGTAACTTTATATTCATGCACCCTAAGTATAGGGAATGGAATTTTATTGTATTCCTATAATTTATACTCAGGGTATGCTTATGTCATCTACTTCTGAAGGAGCTCATTTAGCTATAGATAATAATCTAAAGTACTGGTATCAGCTGATATCTGATAATAAAGTTAAAAATCTAGATTTCTTAAAACAAGAATTTGATCTAAGAGACACTTGCTGGTTAGAGGTTCAGATCTTTAGACAACATCTCATTGATAGAATAGATCTAATGTCTATAACAGTTAAAGAATCTATTCCAAAACTGATTGATTACTTGATAATAAATTTACAGCATAAAGTTTCTGATAAAGGTAAACTTTCATATATACATAAAATTATCAGACAAGAAACTTTTTACAATGTAGATTCATACTGGAATGATTTCACCTCTATTAATGGGGACCCACCAACTCAACAAGATAAACAATATATATTGGAATCTGCTTATAGAACTACATCTTCCATTGTCTGGAGACTTTATACATGGAAATTTTTACATAGATCTTTTTATACACCTTTGATGATGAATAAAATTAATAATAAAGATAATCTATGTAAGAGATGTAATGTAGAAATTAATGCTGACTGGGCTCATATGTTTTATGACTGTATGAAGTTGAAAGAATACTGGAAGTCAATTAATGAATTTTTGCAGGCTCTTTTACAGATAATTTCATTATTTCTAAGTCTCTTATATTATTCAACACACCTGTACCTCAATGTGTTAAAAGATTAAGCTTCCCTTGTTATGGTCTATCCTAGCAGTGGCTAGGAAAATAATAACTAGAAATTGGATTTCAGATACACCTCCTTCGTTCAATGAATTTAAAAATGTTATGAATATAATGTGTCATATGGAAATAAGCACAATTAGAATGAGAACAACTAGAAAAACATCACATTTTATTGTATGGGATAATTTACAAAATTTGTTAAAAAAATTCTAATTTCAATAGCACAGTATTTTAGTTTAATTAATTGATCTGATTGTAGTGGATGTCTTTGTAAATACTTTAGTTGTTTTGTTGAATATTATAATAATACCTATTTTTAATTATTTGTATAAAATTGTTATGATATTTCTCTTATATGTTAAAACAATAAACTTGTTTTGAAAAAAAAGAATGAGTTTACCACAAGCCACAGCTTTAGCCCAGTTATATCAGATCAGTAACTGCAGGTGGTTGCAGATTTCCAGAATTTCTTTGAAGCTTTTAATATAGCTATCTATGCTTTACTCCTACAGATGCTGAAAGGTATCAGTGCATGTGGTAAAGCAGAAGAATGGTTTGAGAAGTAGCTAACCAGCCGTAGTAAAACTAATGTAGGAGCATGGCAAACTGCCAACTCCTCACTTTCCTATGTGAGTGCATATGCACCTTAAGGATCTGTCCTTGCTTGCTATTTTCTTATTGTTTATTGGTAACATGAAAGTTAACATACATGACTGTAGACTAATTCAGTCTGAAAGGTGATCAAGGAATGGCTTTCACATCAGATGATACATATTCTATGACTAATGCACTACAGTGTGGTTTTGATAATTTCACCAACTGACTTGATCACAGTACGTTATACTCAAATGAAAAAAATACATCTCTTCAGGACCCAATGAGAAGTTAAACAATTGGAAATAACTTGGTATGGTAACACCAAGCTCAACTTTAGGGAGCATATGGACAGTGTTGTTAAAGCAGTCAAAAGAAAGCTAAGGAATACTGTATAGAACAGAACAGCTTATTCCAGAAGCTCACCAGATGTTGGCTAGTGCAGAAATACCAAAGTTATTTTACACCTCTCCAGTACTGAGGAATCTTACCAATTACATTTCCCATAAGTTGGATCCATCTTATAACAGAATTACCTCTCTTGCTCTTGACTTATCTTCCTCATCTCATCAAGGTGTACAGCGGACTACCGAGGAAGGTGAAATCATAACAATTCACATTAAAACCCTTTTTCCATTGTCCACATCCTTATTTATTCAGCCTCTTCCTCTCCAAATATTACCTCAGTTCTTTTCTTTACACCTTACTTGAACTATCCTACCCTCACATGTTCCTCTTACTCTAACTCAGTACCCTGTCTTTTTTTTTTTTTTTTTTTAACCTTACCCCTGACCCCCCTTTGCCTATCCCTTTTCAGTACTATGGCTCACAGTATACAGATCCTGTAACAACCTATGTAAATTTTTAACTATGTGAAAGTGTAAAATAGCATTCTTACAATAGCTATTCTGTAGAATAGTATTCCGAAGACAGTAATTCTCTCTTTCACATATAGCGTTGTGTATTTCCTTTTCAGAAATTAGGATTGTAGTAGCACCATATTGTTATGTCAACCGCTGCAGCAATGTTCACAATTTAACAAAGTACTTATATAATTTAGTAGCTCATATTTTTGTGAAACATTTCTCCTCAGGCCTCCACTGACTGACTGTGACTAGACTGACCTTCCCTGTTAACAAATGCAAATAAACATATAACATGTACATGCAATGAGTAATTAAGAACAGTTGTGATTCAAGTTGAAAAGTGTACAGAAAAAGAGTGAGGAGTGAGTTAACCACTGAACTCAAAGAACATGGAGGAGTTCAAAGTCATTGTCTTACATGAGTCTGGGGTGAGATTTTTTTAAAAAGATGCCTCTGCCTTTAGTGCCTATTTCTAATGTATTGGGCCTGTATCTACAATAGGCAACAAAATTCTCCACAGAGTGCTTTTACTAGTCTTGAACCAGGTATCTGTAATGATGCATATATCTAGGTTTTCCGGAGTAAGTAGTGCTTGTATGGTATACATTTTTTTGTAAAGGCTCTTACCACTGAATTACAATACTTTATTATCCTGATTCTGTTTAGTTATGTTAGAAGTACTGAAGACTGACTTTGCCTAAAAAAGGCACACTGTGGATGAAATAAGGTTTTAACCAATATACAAAAGCCTTGGGAGAAAGGTGCAGGCCATCATTGCCAAGCAGGTTTGGACCGTCTACTACCTCTTTCCAGGCTGATATATATTGCACCCCCTTAGAATGACACCAGAATCTAAGCCTACTTTTGAAGTCAACTAACTTGTGCTCATGTTGTGGCATCATTCTTGGCGATGGTAGAATATTGCTCAAGGCTAGGTTCATACCTGCCTCAGATACATATTCAGAGAGCTCTATCATGTCTTCATATAGTTCAGAGAGGTACATCTTAAGCTATTTATACCCACATGTACAATAATTGTGTCCTATCTGCACTTGTGGTGCAGGGACTCGAGTATTTGTGTGATGTAATGAGAATTTTGGTACCTGATAGGGAACCGACTGTGACCTCTCTTTGCACAGCCTGGTGAGTGGTGTGTCAGTGTGTCTCACTGTGGAGTCATCTGTAATAAGGATTTTGGTAGGCATGGGCATTTAGACAGACTGTGTGACTCACAGATGTCTCTTTCATTGTGTGTGCTTCCTGTGATGCATGTTTGAGGGTACTTGTTTCTTGAGTTACATTTAGGAGGCCTCTGTGGTTTAGGTAGGTTACTTCTAGAAGTCTCAGCATATATAGGTATATGTAGGTGGTCCAAGCTGTTTGAGACTGGGTTTGCATGTGGTGCTGTCAACCTTGTTATTTGTAATGTTTTCATGTGAGACCTTTGCCTCAAATAAGGTTATATAGCTACATCTCTGACACACTGTGACAGACTGTTTTAGCAGGAGGTTGTCAGTGACCAAGAGACAATTGCTACATTGTCTCAGAATGCTTATTTCAACCAACACGGCAAGAGCTGGAAAAGACAAATACATGATACCGGTTGCTTACTACTGTGGACGTGAGGCGAAGTAGTGCTCAAGTGATTAGGAGTTGCTTAACTGGAGTGCTATCTGTCTAAGATGAAGAATACAGGTCTACACACAGAGAGGAATGACTCATTTTGCTCAACTACTGACTATTAAGAACACTCAGAATTTCTGGAGTAGGTTATGTAAAGAAAGTTATGGTTTTAAGTGCCTGCATCTATACATTGCTCAGCTAAAAAGCCCACATGATGAGTAGCCTTACTCCATGGTCTCTCCCATTTCTGAATCACCAAGCCTACCATGCCAGACAGGTTATTCAATAATATAAGAAATGATTCCAACATTTGTTAAAACCAATGCATTCCTTAGTAACAATTAATTTTAGAGAAATTATGCTAATGCGGTGCATCTGTTAATACAGACCTTGTGTGTAAAGCTTTCAAAATATAAAATGGCTGCTAAAAAGTGATAATATCCATGTGAATGTCTCCATTACAAGCTGAAGTCTCTCCCATGGCAATGGAAGCCCTGTTGTGAGTATTACTGCCTCCTTCAATCTACTACACCCCCCCCATATAGCTGGATATTCCAAACTATGAATATACTCTGCACCAGGGAAGTTGCATCTCTTGCATAAACCTAAGAGAATCATTCTTCTCTCCTTCAGCTTTACTGGTGGTTTCTGCCATTTATGATCCAACCTGTAGTATGAAAAGGCTAAGGCAAGTATCCTGCTGAAAGTTCCCTGGTGTGTATCCACATGTATTCTTGCACTCACACAGAATGTAAATGGATAGGAGCAGATTTGTAGACTCAACATGTTACCACATGTGTACTAACATACAGAGAATGTGCACTTAACAAGGGTAGGTATACACACCGATATATTACCCCACATAGACTAGCACACACAGAATGTGTATTTGACAGGAGCAGGAGTTGACACCCAACATATCATATGTACACTGGCACATACAGACAAATAATGTGCCCTGGACAGGGTTGAGTGTATATACCATGTTATCATGTGTATACAGACGTATACTGAATGTGGCTTTGACACACCAACATGTATCTACATGTACATTGGCGCATAAAAAATGTACACTTGACAGGAATGGTGCTCACACTCACAAGTTACCACATTTACACTGGCATATAGAATACACCCTAACAGGATGGGTGTGCCCAAACAACATGTTACCACATATGCACTGGCACACAGAATGTGCCCTAGACAAAGGTATGTGTGCATATTCATGTTATCACAAGGACACGGGTGCACAAGAAGGTGCACTTGACAAAGGTAGGTATACAAACCAAAATGTTACAAATAGTATCTGCCCTAGACAGAGGCAAGTGTGCACATCTAACATCGCCACTTGTATAGATGTATACACAGAATGTGTACTTAACCGGGGTAGTGTATACACCCACCATGTTACCATATGTACAATGGCGCACACCAAATGTGCCCTGGACAAGGATGGATGAACATGTTAGCACATGTACACCAGCAGACATCTAATGTGCCTGGACAGGGTGGGTGTGCTCCCCATGTTACCACATATATAGTAGTACACAGAATGTGCCTTTTTCATGGGCATTTAGATGGTGGACTTCAGAAGAGTTTTTTTCAGATTTGCAAATAAATAGCTGCTGCACAGGACATTGGGAGTGAACTGCATGGCATCAGTACATCCCTTACCACACTTGTACACAGTTTAAATTTCTCAAAGTGCTCTTCACAGCACCCAAAATCTATCCAGAATTGACTCTTTCTTCAGTTTATTTGGAGTTGCATGTATCGGTAGCATATTTAAATAAAACTGTAAATACTTTTTATGAGACCCGTTGCTCCTACTACTGTTGAAACTCTGGATATCTTTCTTCCTCATTGCTCTCATTTCTGCCTGCAAATCCTAGTTTTTTATGACTCTGTACACAAGACACAGTAATCAATGTGTGTAGCAATTTCAGTGATCAATTCTACTTTTGTCTTCTTTTCATAGGTTCATACTAGGCTATCTGCCCTAGGGCATTTATAAGCCTAGCCAGAGTGTGTTTGGCTTTCGCCACCCATTTTAAATTTATTTTGCTATGCCCTTTTTCGAGGTTAGTATACTGTGCCTCTGTCTAACAGTGACACAGAAGTGATACCCGGGGTAAACCTACGATCTCCCAACCACTCATCAAGATTCCTCTTGAAGAGAGTCAATGAGGGACTCTGCCTAACCTGGACTGGGATTTTATTCCAGAGTGAAGGGAGCCTCTGGGTTATGAATCTGTCCCTCCAGCATGTCCTATTTATTTCAGTGCTGAGGTTCAAGTCTCTCGAGCGTGTAGCTCAATGGGATTTGGATTTTCTGAGGTGCAGCATGTCCATTCATTCCGGGTTGGAAATGGCTTTATACGTCAGGCACAGATCGCCTCTGAACAGGCGGTATGCCACTGAGTAGAGCTGGAGCTTCTTTAACAGGGCAGCATATGGCATCTGTTTGAGCCCTTTGATCCTCTTGGTGAGGTACTTTTGGGGTCTTTCCAGTTGCTGCAGGTGTCTGGTAAGGTACATCCCAAAAGGGGCATTGTACTCAATTATGGGCCTGATGAGGGATGAGTAAAGAGGCACGATGACCTCCCCTGATCTAGATGTGAATCCCTTCATGATTAGGTGGGCTATATAAAATGTTTTTCTAACCACTTTGGCCACGTGGTTGTCAAATAAGAGATTGCTATCAACTTGGGTCCCCAGGTCCCTAATTACTTCTTCTGTACTTAATGGATTGCCACCTCTGTGGTAATTTGTGGGCACTTTGTTTTTGCCAAAGGGGATGACTATACACTTTTTGGCATTTAGCTTGAGGCCATGGCTCTGGCACCAGTTGTCTGTTTCTATGAGGCCCTTTTGGAGGGTGCTTGTGTCGGCTGGAGAGTCGATTATGGCGCCCAGTTTGCAGTCATCTGCGAACTTGGTCAGCCACAGTCCTTCTGTGTTGGCCTGTACCTCCGAGAAATATATACCGAAAAAGAGAGGTCCCAGGACTGAGCCTTGTGGGACACCACTTGTAACTGGTTTGGAGTCTGACATGGCTCCAGCAATTTTAACCATGGGGGTTCTGTCCTTGAGTCAGTTTGCAATCCATCTAGTGACACAGGGGTTTATATTTAAGCTGGTGAGCTTATCTATAATGCTTGAGTGGGGTATTGTATCGAAGGCTTTTGTGAGGTCCAGGTAGGCTGTGTGGATCACCTTCCCGTCGTCAATGGCCTTGGTGACTGTTTCAAAGAAATCAACCAGGTTTAAGAGGCAGGATCTGCCCTTAACAAAGCCGAACTGGGTAGGATCCAGTGTCTGTAGGTCCCCAATATCTTTATTTATGAGGTCCATGATGATCCTTTCCATAGCTTTGCAGACCAAGCTAGTCAGGCTTATGGGGCGATAGTTTCCAGGATCCGTTGAGGCACCACCTTTATGGAGAGGGACCACTGTTGCTGTACACCTCTCTTTGGGCACATATCCTGTAGTAAGGCTGAGATTGAACAGTAGTTTTATGTTTGGGTTTAGCTCTTCTTGGAGTTCATGTAGTGGACTACTATAACTGGCTTTCTTGCATCTATTTTTGAGCTGTTGGTAATGGGTGATCCCAGTGATATTAACTTCATAATTCTCTATAATGCTTTGCGACTCATGCTTCCAATGCTTGTCGGCTACTTCAGTATTGTAATGTCAGTATACAGGTCCTCTGGCATAAGTGTATTACCTCCAGCGACAAGATGTGTGACTGTTTCCAGTTCTGTTTTACCGAACCTGCATTTGTCTGTTTCTCTCTCATGTTCAAATGGACTTTGTAAACTAATGGATACATAGTCCACTATTTTGGGCCGCCAATATTAACCTTTCATCTTTTAGTTTAAACTCCACTCTCCTTAACTATTCCTGCACCAGATCCTGATCAACATAAGGTTGTTCCAGGAGTTTTATGTACCTGCAACTATGTTTATACATTTTATACATTTCTTGCCTTCTCGTCTAATTCTCTTTATAGTCTCTCTTGTTTTTTTGGCACATCCATTTGCGGCCTGATTTTTGTCTACTTCTGATTTGATTTCTATTTCCTCTCAACACTGATATGCTTGTGGCTAAACTAAGCAGGGAAGTCATCTCAGACTTGTTATCTTCATGTTTTAAAACTTTTGCTATGCTTGGATCTAATGAAGTCACCATTATGCTGGTACCAATGCTGCCTGAATGGGGGGTTTCTGCATGATCCAGTATACAGCTGTGACATAGTAATCAGTTCCTTCTGACCGTAGCATACATTGTCACAAGTAAGGTTGCAATCTTCAGCAGTGTTGTGAAAAGTCAGTGGACTCCAACAAAGTTTGCAAATGTCCTACATCTGCTGATAAATGAGGCATCACCATGGTTGCTGATCATGGCACACAGTAGTTAGATATAGCAACACTGATGTGTAGCTCAGTAAAACTCCACAAGACAGTCCTAGCCCTGCAGCTATTGGTAAGGGGTCCATTGGCATACACACTACCCAACCACTCATACAGAGCTCCAAAGTATGTACTGATGTACAAAGACAGAGAGATGTTATTTACTCCCTGTGGGCATCCATATTCCTGTACAGGCTCTCGGTGATGAGGAGATATCCCATAATGAATCTCCACTATGGTCATGATGACATCCTGTGTACTTTAAACTTAATCTCACATATGTCTGACTATGTTTCTAAAGCATACTTCACTATCCAGCACCACCTGGCATACCAGAATGTGGAACACACACAAAACATAATGGCTAGCAAAGGTATATCATCATGGCACATTTCTGAAATGCCAATATCCACATGTGGTGGTCCTGCTCACTGTCCTCTGGCTGCATAAATATCCATTTCTTTGTCTACATATGCTGCATGTTGCATGCCTTGTTTTGATGCATCCACAGTCATGTTATTCAGCATACAACATAGAAAATCCACGGTGCATACCATAGCTAGCTCATATTGCAGCACACCCTCAAAAGCATCCCTTCAGGACAAACACGTATTCAGATCAACACATGCTCAGTGATGTTATATATCTCAAATTATACAATGACTGGCCATTATTATTCAAAAATGAGCACGCTGATTGGCCAGCCCAACCAGCATGCCCGTTGTAAATCCAAGAATATACCAACAGAAAAAGGTCCGGTCGCCTGAACTTTTTACAGTTAGTATATCTCGTATTTTTTTTTAATGCAAAAAAAACCCGGAAGACATTTTACATTCGGGAGATGGCACAGACAGAAGTAAAAGGATAATCAGGTACGTTCTACAAAACTTAAAAAAAACTTACCTGATTACCCTTTTATTTTATCTGTTCGACTAATTGCCTGGCTGATCTCTTAATACTTTAAGCATCAGTTTTCTGAGATGTGCAGCAGATATATTAAAGGAGGCAAAGAAACCTGCTACTAGAAAGTCATATATTAGTAAATGGAAACATTTTAGTTAGTGCCAGAGTAGGAACCAAAACCCTTAAGGCAAGAATTTCTCTGGTTCTACAATGCTTGTGAGTAGTTGCCTTTTCCTCTGGCCTTTCTTGCTCCTCTGTCAAGGTTCATATTTTGCCATTTCAGGATGTCTGCTCATGGATACCCCTCTTTCAAGTTATTCCTATGTCAACATTTTTTTTGTCTGGCAGGGTTTTGCATACTTATTCCCCCAAACAAACATGCGGTTTCCTCCTTGAGATTCTAATTTTTCCCATAAATTTAACACCTGCTTCATTTGAACCAGCTCATTACGCTGATTTGAGGTTATTAACATGGAAAACAGTTTTATTGCTCTGACATCTGCAATAAGATATCCGAATTACAGACTCTCTCATGGTAGGTCTACCTTATCCTTTTCCACAAAGATGTTTGAGAACTAATCCCTTATTTATCCCTAAAGTGATATCCAAGTTTAAACCAAGTTAGCCATCTCTTCATCTTCTTTCTAGAACCTAAAGATGAGGAAGAGAGGATTCTTCATACTCTGGATATCAACAGACAACTCTGGTACTATCTTGACAGAATAAAACATTCAGAAATTTGAATTCATTGTTCCATTTTTTTAAGAAGGTAAGAAAAGAGGCAACCTATGACAAAGCAGACCATTTCCAATGGTTGTCCCATTCTCTCTGGTTATTCCCACCATAATAACGCTATTCTAGGCAGGGCTAAGGCATTTTCTAATGCATCTTTTACTTCATAGTGGCTGTTAGGAAAGGTATGGTCTCAGTGATAGAGGGAGCAACTTGGTCCACTATGTTTACTTTTACAAAGCAGTACAAACTAGACAACTCTTCAGGTCTAGAGCAGGCAGGCTTTGCTAGGAACGTTTTCCAGAGTTTCCTGGATCCTCATCCTTTCTTCTCCCAGTCATCTTTAGCTAGCCAAATAAACAAGGTGGCTACAGCAGTGATTAAATGATGAATGTAGTGTACCATAACAGTATATGTTCAAATGATTACTGCTGCACTAGACTCTTCCTCCCTCTGTCACCCTTATTATTAGTATGTTTTTGTTGCCAGGATGTGGGCATTGAATTTAACTAGCATTGTCCTTTTCAAGGCTGAAGTCTCTATTTTAGAACTGGCATGAAAGCTGTGAAGGGCATTGACACCCAGAGCCCTGATTTTTACCATTACCAGCTCAAGCTATCAATTGTCTGAACTTGTGGAAGTTGCTCTAAAGATTTGAAAGCTTGACAACTGTTCTAGCCTGTGCAGGATGTAAGCCTTATAGCTGAGGCTACTGCAGCAGTGACCATTTGAACATCTACTGTGTTGGTAAACTTACACAACTATCCTTTATCACGACAGACTGGCAGCCTTCTCTGTACTCCTCAGTGGAAGTCAATGGTCTATCCTTTCCAGCCATGAACAATGCAATTCCTTCTGACCTTCTGTTCCTTCACAGAACAAATGGTACCTCAAATACCCAGTTAAAGGACCCAGGCCTTCATCTGATAAATAAGACATGTTAGTGTAATAGATGTGATAAAAAAGACATTGTAATGTATCTTTCACCTCTAAAACAATATTCACTATATGTTAAGCAAAGTAGCACACTTGCTATCTTCACAGTAAACTTAGATAATTGGGATGAGCTGCTACAAATTCTTCCCCTGTATCTCCTGTGTCACCCTTCTTGATGCTGGAGGGAATTGTATTCTTTGTCTATATTTTTCTAAACATGTCTGCCTGAATTTATCACTCAGTGATGTATGTACTGCCTCTTTTTTGGTATGTAGAGCTTTTCTCCCCGGGCCTCTGCTGAAAATGGACATATATCCAGTCGGACTATCCCGGTCAACAAATGTAAAATAAATAAATGTTCCGACTCTCCCAAACATAAAAAGGCTCCAATTTTCTTCTTTTTTTTTTTATTGATTATAAAAAAGAAGAAACAGAGCTCTTCCTTTCTCCACTGCTACCTCTTCACAGCACTGATGTGCTGCATAAGCATGGGAACACAACTCCCATATGCATGCACAGTACATTAGAAAAAGCACCAGGATACCAACAAGACGCAGAAGGGCAACACGGAGGCATTACACAAAGACATTATTTAAGAAAAGTACTTTTTTTTTATTATTAAATAATGTCATTGTACGATAGCAGTAACCGACTCTGTGATTGTGGTGTATTTAAATTTACCCACAGTTGGCTTTATTTAATCACTTAGGCTTCACCCTCATAATTAAACCACACCAACCATGGGTAAATCTTAAATATACCACACCACGTCATCGGTTATTGCTTAAATGTAACATATTCACCCTGTATAAGTACTGGCAGTCAAGGATGCAATGAATAAGATGCAATCCCCAACAGCTGGCTATGTTAGTTGCTACCACTCAGGAATGCATGCAGTAGGTCACAACCATGCAAGCTGAGAGACAGGTGTACCGACAGAATGTTGTCCAGAAGCATTCATTATATCGCCGTGATGTTCAGATTTCCTCACACATGTTAATATAGTGAAATCTATGACAACTGCAGTAGGCAGCAATAAAACATGTCTGACAACCTAAACTGTAGCATGGTTGTAGTCTATGTACCAGAGACATTGGAATTACAATGCATTCTACACAATTCTCACATCACTGGTATCCTTTCCATGACAATCTGAGGTAGGTATATAATTTCACATACATGCATTACCAGTCATTCAAGAAAGTGGTTCAGTATCCTGCTTGAATATACTTCAGATAAACTGGTGCTGCTCTAAAATGTGTTGGTGGCTGGGATGCTGTTCATTGTCATAATTTTTATCTTCAGTAGTATTTGACATCCAGACACACCTGCCACATAGTTATGACTACTCATGTCCATATATCAGTCTAGATGCTCATACGTGATGACTGCTGTACGTAGTATCAGTGCTCTCTGACTGCTTGCTGCTTTGGGACCAGCTGACCAGGCAGAGTGGCTGGTACAATTGCACCTGCAAAGATACATGAGGGCTGTTTTGTGTTGAGGAGTAGCAGTGTCAGCTAGGTCATATGGAATTATAACATTGGATCACAAATTATGTCTCTGACTCTGGGCCTTTTATACACGCATATGGATCATGTTGCAATCATCTGCACTATACGTTAAATGTTTGGGCTAAGGAATATTGCCATATACCCCATTTTCTCTGAATTGCGTGAATCTCAGTGCTCCACTTTTTGCCATGAACTATTGCGAGTCAGGGATGACCATGCCTCAGAATCTCACCTGTATTCTTTAGGTGCTATTCCAATTTATATACTGTAATGACTATTTGCAGTCTGGTGTAAGTATGCAACCAAAGCTCTTCAGAAGTGATTAAAATAGATATACCTAAATAAAAATCAGTAATGAGTACACCAGACCAGCTCTGCACATTCTGATTTATGACTACATTAATTTGTGGCCATTAAAATATTTCAGAAGTGCATTAAATGCTTAAAGTCTAGTAAAAATATTAATGCAGCATATGGGTAATAATTTAAAGAAATGTTATGCTTTATAAAATGAGTTATTTGTGGGAATGGAAAAATAATAATATGATTATACATGTCAAAGCAGTACATGTAACATAATAATCTGTAATAACCAAATATATTGCCCACAGTGTTTTTCTTAGATTGAGTGATAGCAAGAACACAGAAGCTTTCATCTAATACAAACGTCAGAGTGTTACATAAATGAAAAACAGAAGAGGGAGCAAAGCCTCATTATCTGATTTTAAAATATATGTTAAAAGATAACCGATCCAAGTTGCTGGCCATGTCTACATTAATTAATAAAACAAAATACATTAATAAGTCAGAAATGTTGAGAAAGTCATTAGCTCAAAGAAGGAAGTAGAGTTAAACCACAAAATGCCTCCTAATGAACAGTTGGCTATCATGTTAGAAATGTACAGCTAATAAAATGTACGCTTCATAGTAAAGCTTACAAACTGACATCTGTATTATTTATTTTACCAGGATAAATCCAACTGGACACAAAGTGCCCGTTTTCAGTGGAGTCCTGGGGAGAAAGCTCCAAGGAAGTTAACAGAGTACATACATGGTTTAGATAATAAAAAAACTGGTATACAAGGTAAGAGAAACAAAGTACAAGAACAATTTTGTAAAACAATAAGATAATCAGGACTAGAACCCCTATTTGCAATATTTACAAAAATAAAATACATAGGTGAGAATATGGTGTATGCAATGAAGGCATACAGAGGGTCACTTATATGGAGTAGTGGGTCTTCAAGGGGGGTCTTTGCAGTTACAAAGAGGGTTAGCATAGAGGTGTGAATTAAGAAGGCCCTTGAAGGTGCTTGTGTGACTTTGTAGCCTGAGTTCAGGTGGGAGGGTGTTCCATAATTTAGCAACATCATAAGAGAATAGGGCCTCCCCAGCGCTGTTATTGCATGGATTGATTTCAATCAGGTTTTTGTTACATGAACGTAGTTCCCTTTTGGGGTTGTGAAAGTTTAGTATGTCAGCTAGGGCAGGGCTCTTCCCCAGATGAAAAAGAATTTGATGGGCTATGATCAGTTGGTGGTAGCGTAGAAGGTTTGGAAATTCTAACCAGTGCAGTTTAAATAGGGATTGGCAGTGGTGGGAATGTAATCTATTATTGGCAGCGAACCTAGCTATTTTATTGTAGCATGTGGAGAGTCTGTTCAGGTTAGTTTTGTTAATGTTGGTGAGGACTGAAGAGGCGTATCGTAGTGTTGATAAGAGATGAGTTCTGCCAAGATATGTTATGATTTCATGTTGACATTTATACCATCTTTATAGCTCTATGAAAATAAATTGTGTTCCTTTTCCAATTGTTTTCTAACAGATATATATTAGCCATACTCCAAAAACTGATAGCAACAGCTTTCCCCCCTTTTTTTTTTTAACAGGACAATCCACTAAATTTCAGTTTATGAACTGTTTCTGTAATGCTGAAAACAAGGGAATTTATTAAATCTGAGGTAGCTGATCCGTTCTTTACAAGTAAGCTGTGAGTGGTGAGTGAGCTTAGCCAGTTTGGTGGATATACTATGTCATCTGAACAGGGTGCTGCAGTTGGAATTTCACCTTACTCCCATTTTATTATTTCTGGATGTGATTATTATTATTGTAACAAGGGGCACAAAATGATTGAACATACCAGATACATTTTTTTAACTGAAATTGCATTCAGTGAAAAGGATTTTGTCAAATTATATAGTTGTAAAATTTGGTGTTCCTGACCAACTCACTCAAGTTTGCATATTTACAACCAACCCCTTTGTTTGCCTGAAAATTCTGTAGCAGTAGCCTTTCATGGTACCCTAAATCT
The DNA here is from genome assembly GCF_019279795.1 of Protopterus annectens. Taxonomy (NCBI): domain Eukaryota; kingdom Metazoa; phylum Chordata; order Ceratodontiformes; family Protopteridae; genus Protopterus; species Protopterus annectens. The sequence continues at coordinate 481,779,926 of NC_056748.1, forward strand.
GTAATTTACTTACAGCGGATTCAAGCCAATGCTTAGCATTGCTGACTGATACACATCATGCCCATATATTCATGCATGGGACATTTTGTAGCAATGCTTTTAATAACAGAACAAATCACTTTAATGTCAGCCTCACTAACAAGGCATCTTGTATTCACAGTCATTTCTAAAAAATACTCTCCATTGAGGAATCCATGACATCAAAACAAGTCCTTTGCAAACCAGAGTACTGTTTTCTATAACCCTCTGCGTGCCTACTGCACTTTCCCACCCCCTTCAAAACTCATTCTTTTATAGTAAAAGTAGGGGGGTCTTTGGATATACTAGTGTTAGTAATCCCATTAGTGTCCAATAGTTAAGAAAAGGAAGTCACTGCAGCATACTTTTCCACTTTTTCTACAAAAACAAATTGCCATTAAAGTTCCTCTGAGACAAGACCACTCAAAATGCCAGTAGTAAGTTCCTGTTATCAAGAAATATGTGGATTTTTAAACCAGTTATAAAATCCTTGGAGCTGCATAATGCAGTTCCCCACCCTGAGCTATATCTTAAGTTCATTACTGACGCTAGTCTGATTTCCCAAGGCTAGCCATCCTGTTACTGGCAGTAGATGAAAATCCCCCGATGTCATTAACAGAAACTAACGAAAAGCACTTTATAAACTACAGTGCAGCTGTTAAAAGAACGAAAAGGAAGCCTCCATTCACAAATGGCACTGCTCTACTAAAGATCTATATAAAAGCAGATTGCAGTGGCACTGGGGTATTGCTAAGTCCCCTCCCCTATAGCAATAAACTGAAAAGATGCTGAGGAATAATAAACAATGGTGATAATACCCATTTGTTAACCAGGTAGGCCCACTGTACGCACAGTTCCCTTTTATGGGTAATCTGGAAGCAATGTTTGGTTAAGTAGCTTGCTCATGGTCACACAGCAGGCAAACAAGGGCTGAGAAATCAAACTCTGTACTGCAGGAACTACAGCTCACAGCCATAGCCCTCTGTGTCAACTACCAGACAATAGGAAATGCTTTATTCCTCACTGTCAAGTGTTTGAAATGTTGCAAGCACTTTTGTTTTTCCCCATTTTAAAATACTGCATTATTGTACATGCATCTTCACTGACTCCTCCCACTGCAGACCCATAACTGCACATTATCTAATCTACTCTATCCTTGCCATATGGCCTTAACTTGCTGTAGGTACATCCTAAACCTATAGGCTCTGACTGTGAACCAAAGCAAGCCATTTATTTTCTTACCTTATCTACATATAATTTCCAATAAATTCCCTCAACTTGGTAATTTCTTATCAATTTCTTATTATATTGGGATCAAGTGTTTAACACAGTCTATGTTATTCCACCTCATGAATTATGCCAGGATCACCATGTAATTGTGTTTTAAAAGCTGATTTTACGTAACAGCTGTACAATCACTGTAGACTAATTAGCGCAGTAATAATGGGCTGGTTCACAAGATGTGATGAGTGAAAGTCTAGTTCAGCAGTACTAAAAACTGGGGTCTATGTTTGACCATTGAATGGTCCTCGAATGGCCATTCATCATACACATAACATCAAAAGGCCAAATGATCATAAATTATTTAACATTTGTAGTCTGACTGAGCTTCTGCCCTTTTTCAACACAGGCCTGGGGAGAAAAGCTCCACAATCATATACAGTAGCTTAACACACTAACAAATGCAGACAGTACATAGCTCATTAAATAAAAAAACACATCTACATCACAAGGTTAGACAGATGATCAGTTTGTACAACTGAATAACACAGATTGTGTCAAATGCAGTTTGTCAAAGCTATTTACAGGATACATTCATATGTACAACAGGAGAACAGATAGTTTGTTTAGAAGCAACTTTGTATGTCCATGCAGTGTCCTGAGTATAATACAATCCATTTTTCACCTGGTTCGTAAGTAGCAGTTTAGATACTGTAAATATAGCAAGCAAATAAGCATATGGTTGTTCCTGCAGTGTCCAGAGCATAATAAAACACTTGGTCATCAGATTCAGTAAAAGTATTTAAATACCATGTAGGGATTCTTAAATGATATACATAATGTATTCAGGAGTGATATTAAGCATGAGGGGAGGTGTATAAGAAGTAGTGATGGGGTAATGAAGTTTAGTGAGTAAAGATGAGAGAGGTAAGGGAGGAGAAGTGTGGGTTTTTAAGGTGTTGAAGTTGTGAACAGGGTGTTAGCTGAGTCAGGGATGGAAGGTAGGCTGGCTGGAGATATAAATGAGATATAATTGAGAGGTTCAAGGAGGATGTTTACAGTGGCAAGTCCAGCAGTTTATTAGGAATTCTTGATGATGATTTATATTTCTAGTAAATAGGGGAAGTTTGTTCCAGGAGAGGGAAGGAAAGTAACTGTATTGATTTTGTCCAATGGATCTTTTCGGCTTATAAATTTTTAGTAGATGTTGGTCAGAGCTTCTGAGGATCATGGGGAGGGGTATAAAGGGAGACTAGTGAGGAGATATTAGGGCAGGAGGGGAGATTGTAGAGGATGGAATGGATGATCAGTAATTGAGAGAGAAGCAGCTGGTGTGGAAATTCTAACCAATTTAAGATATTTAGAGAAAGCCAGTGGTGAGATTTAGAGGAGGTTTCATTAGCAGCAGATCTGGTAACATTATTGTAGGTGGATCCAACTTCAGCTAACAGTGAGGACTAGAGATTAGTCAGCTCTAGAAGAGACGAGGTAGAAGGTAAGCTTGCATAAGGGAAAGTCGAGACTCTCTTGCTAGGAATTTATTTCTGTAAAGGAGGCCTAGTTTTGGTGGGTTTTCTTTATGCACTAGACTATGTGAAGGTTAACTTGGAGTTGGTTATCTATATAATGGCTCCCAGAAGCCTAGTATGTGTTTCTGCCATAATAGTTCTATTGTTAAGGGATGTACTAGACAAAGAGGGTTTAAGGTGTGTGAGGGATTTGGAGAGGAATAGCAGAAGTCTATTTTTTTTTTTTGGAATAAGTATTAGCTGGTTATTAGAGAAGCCAGTTTTCAATAGATTTGAAGGATTTTTGGATGAGGATGTTCAGAGAGGTTATCAGAGATGGTAATGACTGTAGAGTCATCAGCATTATTGTATAAGAGTTGATTAAGGGCAGGATGTGTATAGGCAATTTGTAAAGATGTTGAACAATAAGAGAGACCAAGTATTAATCCTTGATGGACTCCCATCTTGACAGAGAGAGCAGGGGATAGTGGAAAGCCATTTAACAAATTGCTGTCTGTCAGTGAGGTAGCTGGCAAACCACGAGATTGCTGAACTTTAGAGATTAAAGTCAGAGACTTTATCAAGGAGCAGGGTATGAGAGACGGTGTTGAAAGCTTTGGAGAGGCCTAGAGAGACAAGACAGGAGTTTGTTGTCTTATCTGGCTAGTGAGATAGTGTTGATAAAGGAAATGAGAGCTGTTGTACAGTGGTTGGGATGGAAGCCGTGTTGTGTGGAGGTTAGTATGTTTTCTTGGATAAGATAGTCCAGGATTTGTTTATGTACACATTTCTCCAGTATTTTAGAGAGGGGGACAAAATTGTTATTAGCCTATAGTTAGATAGTTCAGTGGCATTACCTCCTTTGTAAATGGGTAGTGTAAAACTACTTCCAGATGGAGGGTATTGTGGATTCACTTAAAGAATGGTTAATGAGGATCGAAATAGGATAGGCTAATGAGTTAGCAACTGTCTTAAAGAAGACTGGAGGTAAGTTATCAACTGAAGAGGAGCATGGTTTAAGATTAAGTAGGTATTTTATACAACTTGTGGGTACAGGTTTTAGAGAGAATGTGTTTTGTTTAGAGGGGGGATAGGGGGTCCAGGGAGTTAACAGAATTGGAGGTTTGCTTCACTTTGCTAATAGCATCAGTGAAGTAGGAGTTAAATGTAGATACAAGTTTTTTGGGGAGTATTGTTTGGATAGGGGTTAGGAGTTGAAGGGTTGCTTGGGTGTAGTATTTCATTGATGGGGTTATAGAAATTTTTTTATTACTAGTATATAAAGTTTGGGGTTTGTTGAAGTTTTTATTGTCTTTATTGATATGTTTTTTGGTAAGGTTGCGAAGTTTCTCATAGGTTTGAAAATGTGGGAGGAACTTTGGTTTAGTCCATATTTTACAAGCATTTTCTCTTTTATGTATTAAAGCGTGTGTTTGAGATAACTAGGGTGAGCCGAGAGATTGAAATCTAATTGTTCGAAGGGGAGTGAGGGAGTTCAAAATGTTTAGGAACATAGTTAAATTTTTGCACTGCATCATCTAGAGGTAGACAACTTAGAAAGAACCATTTAATGGAGGAGCAAATGCTATTGAAGGTGTTGGGGTGGAAAATGGACATTTTAAGGCATTCTTTAAATTTGTGAGGTCTGGAGTAGTGGGGGGGATCTATGTACTCTAATTGGTGAGGGGTTGTTTAATGAGTCAGGTAATGATTAGGATAGTGGTATTTGTGTGGATGAGAAATTAGTATGCAGTCTATAATAGAACTGGAATTAGTTGGTTTATTAATATGGGTAGGAGTGGCGATTAGTTGTGAGAAACCATACAAGTTATTGCAGAAGCTAGGGCTGTTAGAGGTCAGCGAAAGCCAGTTAATGTTGACGTCTCCTGGGAGAGTAGTTTTATTAGTTATATTATGTGAACCAGGAGAGGATTGTTCTAAAATGGTGATGTCACCTGGAGGTATATTTTATATATATATATATATATATATATATAGCAACAGTAGTTAGTGTATTGTGGTCATTCATTTTACAGTAGCCAGTTAGGAGTTCAGCAGAGTGAAATGAAAGGGGAGGGTTGGATGGGGGGGGGACAAGGTGATGTGCTTAGAGTAAATTACAGCAACTCCCCTACCTTATTTGTTAGGTGTGCCAAGACATAGGATGTTGTACCCGGGAGGAGAAATTCTGTGTCTGAGATGTGAGGTTTGAGACAGTTTCAGTGAGGGTTATTACATCTGGGGAGTGTTGTGCCATAATATTGAATGATCATAGTTGGCCAACATAAACAAAAAAGAACACAGTATGGACTTATCAGTATGGTAAGGATAGGGAAATCCGCCCTTTCCCCATTGTAGTGTGATCTCATAGGTGGTAGATATAATTAGTGGGGGGGGCTCAGCCCCCCACAGGAGGAGGATTCAGTTAACACTGAAACATCCTCATGTGGGGGGCTACACTCCCAACTAATTATATATACCAGCTATGAGATTACACTACAGTGAGGAAAGGGTAGATTTCCTAGATCTCGCTACAGTCGGGAAAGGACAGATATTATCCCTACCATACTGATACGTCGATACTACATTACATTTTATGTTGGCCAGCTATCATTAAGTGATATTATTTATGATCATTTGTCTTTTCAATGAAACAGACTTTTGATGTTATGTGTACGATGAATTCAAGGAATGTGCCATTCGATCAGTAAACATAGACCCCTAAGAACTGTTACAGGGGTGCAATGAATACAGCATCTCTTTGTACATTTTTTTTTTCAAGTACTAATCTTTTCAGAACAGTTTTAATAAGTTTTGAAGACGTTATCAATGGATCCAACTTATGATTCATGCCAATTTCATCACTAAATTGTCCTAAAACAATGTCATTCATGAATAATGCGGCATTACTCTTCAAGACAGAATTGCAGCAAGCAGGTGATTTTGTTGATGAAGTGTGGCCCTGAGATACATATTTTTAATGTTTTGACCAGAACTGAATTTAACTGTCAAATTAATGAAGCCATGATCGATGTAACAAATGTCTGCTTGCAACTCCAGTAATTTTAATGCATCATGCCCAGACTTTCAGTGTGCCATCTATCTTTGATGACATAATCCACAGCTGCTATATGACTATCTTTCAAGAAGACATTCTTTAGAAGGTGAAGCGTGCTCAGAAGATGAGCATGTTGGAAATCTGGTGCAGAAATACTGAAATCCAGAAACATCATTTTGAGAACAGTCACATTGCTACCGCTGTATATATTATCATTGGCCAATAGTAGGGTAGGCATGGTGCTAAACAAGTTCCTGAATCCACGCTGTTCATCATAGAGTAGTCCATAGTTGTTAATTGATTGAAAAGCTGTTTATACAGTATTCTTTGAATGATTTTTGTTAGGGGACACAAATCAGATATATTAGTATATTGGCAGTCTCTGAGATGAGAGGGTGATTGTACCTTTGCAAGTGGTATATTTTGTAGAATGTTTGAAGGCAGATGGGAGTTGTTGGTTGTACGAGATATGCTGTATTCATGTGTATGTTTGAAAAGTCTGGAAAGATATTTAACAGCAAGTTTCAGAAAGGTAGGATGAAGTCTGAAATTTTGTTCCTGAAGATTTTAGTTTGGATAGTGGAGATTTAGTTTCCTTAACTGAATCACCAGAGAAGTGGTTGCGTTGCATGTAAGGGAGTAAAGTTGTACATGAGCATGAGAAAGAAAAGCTTGAAAGTTGGTGGGAGGGATGGAGAAAGGTAGTAATGCCCTGTATTCTATGAATTTGTTTTCATCAAAATAGCATGCTCCCTTTTCGTTTTATGTACCAAATTTTAAAAACATTTCCATTTCACGATATGCTTTCCCCTTTAGTGGCTCAGTCTCTGAAGGCCACCCTCAGGCACTCAGGATAACACCTATGGTGTTCTACTGGGCTTTGGATAGTGGCCAGCAGGTGACTTCACCTCTGACACAGAATCTCCCATTAAGGATTTCACCCTATCAGCACTGATGATTAATAGCCTTGGAGAATATAATTTGTCATCTGTCCTCTAGGTATGGCACTGATCATTTACCCTTCTGTGTGTATAACCTTAGCTCTCCAGCCTTCCCTCTGGAGTTATGGCCTTGGTCACCTATCCTTCCTGACACATGCTGTTTGTCACCTGATCATCCACAATAATTCAGCCATCTTTCAGTAGGTGTTAGTCTTTCTAACAGGTGGGCATTTTGTATGTATATTGCATTTCATCTCTTGCATCATCTATGTACATCATTCTTTTTGAAATAACATGGCTTGGTTTGCAGTTACCTTATCTATATTTCTGTGCCATCATATGTAGTTCCGTACTAAAGCTTATAGAATTCTCTTTTAACATTATGCTTAAATTGCTTATTTTACACTTTGCACTAATGAACCGGTTTCAGTAAGTCAAAGTGGCTCCCTAAATTTTAATTTGTAACCAACATGGCTGGTGCTAAATCAGGGGTTGCATGGAGTACATTTTGAGATGGAAAAAGAAAATTGTATTTTGATGCAGTGCTTTCTGGTTGTTTTATGACCTTAATATCAGTTTTGAATGTTTGAGCCCATCTTTCTCCTATCCAGTCTGTAGCTGGATGAAGGAGAGCATATGGAAGTGCTTGATGCCATTTGTTTTATGAAGGCTTCCATCTCTTGAATTAAGCAGGTAAGTTGTAGTCAATTATCAGTAACAATTGGTTTCAGTAGACTATTTTAGTGAACACCAGCATTGTATTTTTTTCTGAGCTGGTTTATTCCAGATGAATGACCAAACATGGTCCAGTAAATATCAATATGTATATGCTGTCAGCTATTCCCAAAGGTTAAGGTATGCTATCAGCTATTCCCAAAGGTGAAGGTTGCTTCTGGCACTGCATTTTGAGCCATCTTCAGTTTGTTCCTAATATGCTAACATACAGAGGTATGACCAAAGAACTTCATTTTCATAAGTCTTAATAGAAGCCATAACAGCAGAATGAAAAGTATTTCACTTAAAGCCTGTCATTCACAAAAAAAGCTTGGCTGGCATGATTTTCAGATCTTTCTGCACCCCAACATTTAACACAAACCTCTGAGAACACTGTATCTTGGGCAGGAGCAAACTACAACAATAACTTAATTCAAGTAAAACATTTTGGCCAAGTGCAACTATTTTAACATTTGGACATTAGATGCATGAAAAAATACCTTCCCAAGTCTCTCTCGTATACAACATCCAACACTGGTATGTAGTTTAGAAAAAATTACTACCCTCATTCCATAAAATGGGGTTCCTTAACATGCTGACAACTGACCTTTTCTTGCTACAAATGAAGAATACAATAGGGCACCTTTTTACATTTCCTTTCCAACAATCTTGTACACTTTGGACCAAAAATGATAATTTCCGGTTCCCCTTTGGAGGATGCCATTCATTAATTGCTCAACTGTAGCAGCATAATACAGATCTGCTCAATGCATATACTTGGCTTGTGTGCCTTCACATCCTGTAAATAAGTCCATCAGTGTTACTGCTCATTTGTGTACTTGAATCCTATGTTATGGGAATATGCTCCTAGGAAAAGTGACCAATACTTATAATTCTCTGTCCTGATGTTCTGTGGTCTTTAATGGTGTGCCTTTTCTTGGCTGAATGTAGATTGCCAGTGTCCATGTGTAAATCTGCTTCCATAAAGATGCTAGTTGAACTTCTCTACCTCCCTCTAAGCAGTCATGTTTGGACGTAGTTACATTCAGCTTTAATCAATGATAATGAACCAAATACAATAGTCATCCCCCATGCCAGCCATGAGTTTGCACAATAAATACTGACATTTCCATCAGATGAACCATCACTACTCTAACAGGCAATGAAGGATCAAGATGTTTGACGTTACATCCAATATTATAATTTCTGTGGTTGCTAAGAAAGCTCATTCACAGATCTCCAGCCATTTTCAGGTAAACCCACCTTTTGACAACATATTCAGTGGACACTGAACAACTGTAGAGTGGTTTACTGGATATTTACAATTATAATTTATAAGTCCTAGATATGATTTAAGTTGGAACATGTTTTGTAGGGACCTAGTTCATTTGATTGGAGAACCAGATTGTCAAAACCACATATGGTTGAGACCATATGGTCAACAATTTAGTTTGTAGATCAACTGAAAGAAGCCAAACACGATGTTTTTGCAGGGAACAAACCCCCTGCACCACTCATATCCCCTAATTACAAATACTGACACCAAGATCACATTACAGTGGGGACAAGGAGCAAATCCCCAATCCTTACTGTACCGTGATCTCAGTCATAACAGTTGGACGAACTAAACTGTCGACCCTATGGGTTTCGACAATCTCTTTAGTCATTCAAATGAAGGGAATCCATTTTGTAGCTTGATTGGCTTCACTGCAGCCTCTCATCTAAAACATGAAGTTCCTTTGTCAATGATCTATCCAAAATAAGAAATTTCTTACTTGAAAAACTCACAGATATGTAATCTAGCTCAAAGTCCTTACTTCTTTTACCTATCCAGGTCAAGTAGGCATCCTTTGTTTCCAAATGATCATGGGTTTGTGCCTGCATTGGACTGATTCAAGCAGCATCTTCTGTGGCTGTGCAATCCAATCTGGGAGTAGCAGTCCTTTCCATAATTTGGGCAGCAGTAGGCATATGTTGATCTGGGATCATGGGTATGGATCTTCCTGAGGGCTGTCTTATCCTCTGCTCTCTTTGCCAAGGTGTCTTCATAGAGAGCAAGAGCTTCCTTAGTTTCCCCGTTTCCAGGCAATTGGGTTTGAGGTGAGAGAATGCCAGGTATTCACACCGAGTGGGTGCTGAGGTCATGCTTCCATATGTTTTTATAACGCAGCTTGGGTCACCATTTCTGCCTCTTTACAGACTTCAGCTCTCTAAACAGGAGGCATTTCAGTATTCAGCCATCTGTCATGCATGAGACATGACCCAACCAATGCACATCTCTGTTTCAGGAGGATGAACATGGGGTGGTGCCTGTCCACTCAAGCACTGTGCTGTTGGGGATCTTGTCCAGCTATGAGATACCAAGTATGCATCTAAGGCAGCACATATAGAGTACATTGAGCCGCTGCTCCTGTTTTGAGCACAAAGTCCATGTTTCTTTGGCCTACAGTAATGTGCTCAAAGCAGAAGCTGTATAAACCTGCACTTTGGTGAGCACAGTGAGTTTATTAGCCCATACTCTGTCTGCCTGGAAAATGTTGTGGTGGCTTTTCTAATGCTCTTGTTAATCTCGATATCAAGCAACAAATTGTCAGAGATTGTAGAACCTAGGTACACAAACTCATGGGCAGCCTCCAGCTCATAGTTGCTCACCAATTAATGGCTCATTGCCCACACTTGGGTCCATCACCTGGATCTTCTTTAAACTGATCGTGAGGCTAAATTCCATACATGTATCCACAGAGTCATGAGTGACTGAAGTTCTTGTTGAGTGTGAGTCAGAATAGCTACATAATCAGTGAACAGGAAGTCCCTTAGATGCTTCCTAAGCACTCTGCTCTTCCATCCAAGCCTCAACAGTTGAAGAGGTTGTCATCCATTCTGGGTCAAAGAATGATGCCCTCTGTAGCAGTTCCAAAAGCAAATTTCAACAGAACTAAAAAGAAGATACCAAACAATGTTGAAGCCAGTACACACCCCTGCTTTACTTCACTAAGAATCTTGAAAGGCCTAGATGTGGATCTGTCCTACATGATGCTCCCCTTTATGCCATCATGGAAGGCCCTGATAATGCTAAGCAGTATTGGAGGACAGTCGATCTTTGCCAGAACTGCAAACAGACCTTTCCTACCGATGAAGTCAAATGCCTTTGTCAGATCAATGAAGGCAATATACAGAGGTTTGTTCTGCTCCCTGCACTTTTCTTGTAGTTGCCCAACAGAGATAACCATTTCTGTAATAAACTGCCCATCTCTGAACCCACACTGAGACTACTGGCAGCCCAAGATAGTGGGCTATGTACACGCTGGTTTACTAAGTCCATTGAACATGCGGGAGAAACAGACATATGTAGGTTTTGTGGAACCAAATTGGAAACAGTCACACACCTTATTGCTGGTTGCGACTCTCTAATGGCAGAGGGACTGTATACTGAAAGGCATAATAATGTGGCGAGATTGTTACACTGGAGATTGTGCAAACATTATGGTATCAAAGTGGCTGAAAAACACTGGAAACATCAGCCACAGAAAATCATAGAAAATGATGAAGTTTACATCACATGGGATCACCCAATACCAACAGTCCAAAAGATAGATGCTAGAAAACTAGATATAGTGGTCCAAGAAAAGAAGACAAAAGTAGTACTGATCACTGAAATCGCCACACCTAGTGCCTACAGTGTCTTGCGTACAGAGAGACACAAAGTCATAAAATACCTCGATCTCCAGGCAGAAACGAGAGCCATGTGGAAGAAAGATACCCAGACAGTTCCAATAGTAGTAGGAGCAACTGGTCTTATAAAAAATAATTTTCAATCGTATTTAGGTATGTTACCAATTCATGTAACACCGTATGGACTGCAGTAGGAGTCAATAGTGGGCACATTGTGGATGCAGCTAAGAGCACTTTTGGCTAACATCAGAGAGTGAAACAATGCTAATTTCATGAACTTTAATCGTACTTTGAATTAGGAATGGGATCCATTCCCGTCATGGTATTAGAAACCCAAAAGACCTGGAGAAATTAAAAAAGACTTGTGGTAAACTCTGTCAGCAAGAACATGGAGCATCTTCAGGACAACATGTGCAAACAGCTTCCCCATGGTACAGAAAAGGGAGATGCCATAATAGTTGGTGCAATCATTTTTAGTACTCTTATTCTTAAACAGTAACTATGTTAGCATTCCTCGTATCTTGCAGTACACTACTTTCTCTCCAGCATTGGCAAAGTACTGCATGCAGCTCTGAGATTAGGATACTGTTGGCGCATTTAAGGATTTGAGGGAACACCATCTTTCCTGGGGACTTTTCCTGAAGACAGTGCTTTTAGTGCATTATTGAATTCCTCCAAGATAGGTACAGTATTGAGTTCAGCCATAGTTGGCATAGGCTAGATGGAATTCAGGGCTCTCTTAGTGACTAGGGTCTCTCTGACATACAGCTGTGAGTAGTATTCCACCCAGCATTCCCTCCCCCTGATTCTGTCCTTCAAGACCTCACCTGTGGCCAACTTAAGTGGGGCAATCTTCCTTTGTGATGGGCCGATGGCTTGCTTGATCCCGTCATACATTCCTTACATGTTACCATTGTCCACGGCCTGCAGAATCATGAAGCAAAGTTCAACCCAATAATCATTTACACACTGAGTAGGTAGTTGGTATCACAGTCTGCACTGTGGTAACTGGGTGTAACCCTGACACTACCTAAACTGCTGCATTTGGTGAGGACAAAATCAAGTTGGTGTCAATTGTTTGCTCTTGGGTGCCGCCATGAAACTTTGTGCTGGGGCTTGATATTGAAGAAGGTGTTGGTTATGCAGTGGTTATACTGGGAACAAAGTTCAAGGAGACACCGTTCATTTTCATTCATCTTTCCTGTTCTGAACTGTCCCAGACAGGATGACCAGCTGTGATAGTCACTGCCAACTCTGGCATTAAAATTGCCAGGAATGAGTTATGGTTCATGGAAAGGAACCTCGCTGATGGCAGAACTAAGTTCATCATAGTACCTGTCCTTGACTTCCTGGGTGGAAGTTAAAGTAGGAGTGTAGATGTTGATCATGGCCACTGGTGTTTGTAATAATGTATCCAGGACTGTCCATGTATTGATCATGTAATTTTCAGCGTTTCTATGCGTCATCAAGATATCAAAGCAACAGTGCATACTGAAAATGCCTAAGAGTACTTAGTCAATTGTGTTTTGACAAATGTCTGTCTCACATGCAATTCCAAAGTGTAGGAATTTTAGTGAAACAATCCTTTTTGTGTGTTAATAATTGAAAATTGCTTAGAAGATTCTTAGTCTCTGTCTACAGGTATGCTTGTGCTAAATGAATATTTGTAAATCACTTCCAATCACTGTTAATATAAAAAAAAAAAAGATACTGTGAAATTACGAACAATAACTGTGAAACATCTGTGTACATTTCTGTTCTTGTCTTCCTTCAGCATGGGAACTTGATCAATCCAGCACTTTCCAATTTCTGTAAATCCAATTTCCATGGCCCAAGTGCATAGACATTGTATAAGCCTCATGAAATTTAAGAGTGATATCTTGTTCAGCCTCATTCCTGACCTCCACACCCTTCAATGATCCAATTTTTTTGGCAAAGTCACCTCTTACATCTGCCAGCAGCTGCAGGTTTCTGAACTGAGGCCTGTTTGTAGCCATTTGATATAGTATATGGAATTTTAATAGAAAGTTAGTACAAAAGCTGTTTAGTTAAAATTTCCATACCCATTCTCTGACAGACATTGACCATCCTCTATTACAAACATATATATTTAACATCTTGTTTAATCCCTAAACACTGGTACATCGATTATTAATTTTAAGGACCACTTTCCACTTAAGTCTTTGACAGTAGTGCTATTTTCTGGTATGTATAAAAACATTTCTTGTTAGGAACAGAAAGTATACATAATGCCACTGTACTAGTTTCCATGTTTAATTTCTCAGTTTTCCATCTCAGGAATGACAGATGTGATTTAGCAGTTGTTTGAACTCACACTGCATTTCCAAATACATGGCCTTGTTTTTCAGATGCTGCATCACTATGTTTTCCTCGTTAGCCTCACTGTTTGTGCTAACCACCTTATGCACATAAGCTGCCTTATACTTACTTATCGTCAGTCTGTACTACCTGTTATACTCCTTTTATCGTCCATATATCTGATGATTTGTTTAGTTGTTTATGTATTATAGCTTTTCTTAAAAGCAACTATGACTTGCTTGATATGCCATTTTACCACACTAAAAATGTGCTTGTCTATAGACTTGCTTAACATCCTGGGTGGTATTCTTAATCAGTTACACACATGTACAGTGCTTACTTGGGCAAGTTGTAGACGTGCAGAAATTAAGTGCTACTTATGAGGTATATGCTTTACAGATTTGCAATCCTCAAAACGTTGAGGAGAAAGTTGTATGCAATGGAGTATATAATATTTAAATGAGGGGGTGTATGTAAATACTATGCCAATGATATGGCAATGAGACACTTTCTTTGCTTTTTATAGACTCATAGGTGAATATTAAGCTAACTGCCTTGAAGGGCCATTTTAAACCTAGCCAATAACTCAAGGTCAAAATCAAACCCTGCATGATGTGTCTGTATGGTGAAGACCTTAGCCATTATCCACCCCCCCCATTTTGAGATTCATAATATGCTAAGCAAATGTGCATTGGGCACATAGGTCATAAAAAGGTAGGCACTGCCATTTCTACTCACCTTCATTGTGGGAAGATGTTTGGCTTAGCTGTGAGTTTCACTGTTTTATGCTTTGAGATGCCAGTTTCTGCAGTATACCAACCCTACTGCACACAGTGGTGTTTGGAACCCCAGGCAGAGGTATTATAGGCAACAGGTAATTTATTACAGTTTTAAGTAGCAGGAAGTTCTTGACTAGTTTAGAGTGGACAAGGACATTATTAGGACTTTGGTAAACATGTATAGCATACAGATGTGAAATGGGAGAATGCATGGCCTTCCTATTTCTGTGTATGTATAGCCCTTATACTTGCTGTGCATCAGTTTAGTGTTATCCTAGCTCATGTGGATAATCAAAGTCACCACAGGACCAAGCCACTACCATGCTGCCTTCTGTGGTATGGCATGCATCTCTGAGGTGCTTTGTTGTGATAGATTGCACCCATGTGGCTATCAGCGTCCTACTTATACCACAAGGAGATTACCATTTTATGAACTGCCAGGTAGTATGTGAGACAAATGGCTTTATCACCAACATATTGTCTCAGCATGCTGGCAGTTCCCATGATTCCCACATATGGCACACAAGTTCACTCTGTCACTTCCTGCATGATTCTGTACCACATTCACGCCTTATTTGTAAGTGCACTATAAATCACTCTGTGGCCCCACACACACACTAAGGTTAAATGATTAGCCACCCCATCTTCATGTTTTACTCAAACCCTGGTTATGACACCAGGTTACAATCTACTAAAAGATGAAGAGGAGCGCCTTAATACCAGTCTTTCCCATACACAGACAGTGACTGAGAGAGTTTTAGCCTACTTAAAGCCCATTTCGACTGTGTGGATGAATCAGGGGACACAACTTTCAGTATGACCTTGCTACAGTGTGCAGAATGTTTAGTGCTTGCTGCCTTCTGTATAATATGATTCTACATTATCTGCTTCTCCACTGCTACAACAAGTGAGATGAAACACCTAGCATTTGTACTGCCCCTGTACGAGTAAAGAAAATGATGGCAATAGAGGCAGCATAGCAGCCTCCCTCCCCGACTACTTGTGCTTGGTACATTGCAGCACAGGAAAGTAGTAGCAGCAGCAGCAACCAGTCCAGACCTTTATTCCATGACATTCACTAAGCGAGTGTGAAGTCACCAGGATAAAACTTGTTACATGCTGCGTTACCTTTAGGCTTTGCATGGTCAACTAACACTCTGTATCAGACATTCCTACATACCCCATACACTAATGTATACTTTATATGGTTACAACCATCATCATTTGCACAATTGTTGTTAGACACGTGCTTAGCATACCAACAGGACAGAGAATATTTGGAAAAGTGGGTGGGGTTGTAAAGCAGAGCAATCAACAACATAGTAACTTTTCATGCAGATACAGGCTTAACAAGTAACAATGTAATGTTTGCATAATGAAGTTAACAACCATTGTCCTGTAGGTAATGCTGTTGTTTAAAATTAGCAATTTGTGAGTAATTTATATTTTTTCTGTCTTTGCTGACAGGATTTTATTTTCTTGCTGTTTTCCAATCCTTCCATGTATGTACAACTGTTTGTATTCTTCCTCATAGGTATTAAGACTTGTGTTAGTTTTTTTTCAGTTGGAAATGTGTGTGTACTTTCTTCTGACACTTTGTGGGAGTTAAGTGGGAGAGGTTTTGAGTAAAAATGCCAGAGAAATCTGTATTCTGTCATACACAGTGCCCACAAATAACAGAGCTGGGTAAGGTCCTAGAGATCTGGAACAAATGCTGCCACGACAGCTTGATATTGAGCTGCTAAGATGGTGAGACCTATTAGATCAAGCAAGATACCCTTGAAAGTGAGTTGATATTGCTGCAAAACCCTAATCTTGATTGTGATGTAGAAATCCAGCAATGTCCAGCTGGCTGGCTTATGGATAAATCCTTATCCATGAATAATGTACTTAATTTGTTTACCCATGATTCACACCTGACACAGCCACCATGAATGCAGATCTGACCTCTGCCATATTCATTGTCACTCAGGTATATCTCATAAGTCCTTACAAGTATGTGGATAGATGCTGGTATTGATGCTGTGTAAACAACCATACTTCTACACGAGGATCATCAAGACACTGTCTATGGCTTCCACCATTCACATGTAATGGTGTATTTGCTCCTGTATTCCTTGCAGCACTTTGACCTTCACTGGCAGCAGTCAGTGCTTGAACAATTTCATGATGCATATGTCATTGTGCACAGAAAGCCTTACATATTTCTAAAGCCAATTGTGATTGATACCTTTATCTTTGACCAATACCCCTGTGGACATGCTGCATGGAGGGCAATTGAACCTTTAAGTTTTTCATGCCTCTTCCAGACGTTCTACATGTACACCTGAAAAGGATGCAGAGCTTAAAGAAAAGTCAACCCTTTCTTGTAATAGCAGAATTGTCTGTGCCTCGACAATTCTAGAGCTGTCGATCTGTTTATGGGAAAGGGGCCCTGCTAGTATACTTTGCCAACATCTCGCTGTCCTCAGGCTGTGCTACAAGTATAAAAGTAATGGCATCATCAACAGCCATTCAGCTATCAACATCAGCCTGCTATGCTCCAGCACTGCCTACTGATTTTTCACTTAGTGCCATACTTATAAGAAAATAAGTGTTTTAATACAGTATGCCTTATTTAGTTGTTAGCAAATTCCTGTACAGTTATTAGCACAGGTAGATATGAAGGAAATCCATAGATTTCAAGTGATGTTTCTGCTTGCAGTGGTTGCATTGCTAGTCCTTGAGTACCTGATGGAGAAATATTTCAAACCGATATGTAGTTCTGCATTCTATCTGCAGATATTTGTCATATTTTAAGACAAACTGCATAGCATCACGCATCTCTCCCAACACTTGTGTAAACATCGTGTTGTTGTACCAAGCTACTGGGTATCCATGTTACTATGAATAATACCAATTCCATCATCCTGTGCATCATAATCACCAAGTAGGTATTACAAATACTCATCAGGTGTCAGACTTTCAACAGTGGAAGGACCCCTACCTGATGTGTTATGAGCAATCATATTCTGTTTTGTTTTACTCCTGGCATGTGACATCATGTCATTAACTCTCTACCTACATTGTGCCGGTGTAGGATTTCTTCGCCCAGTGGCATTTAATCTGCAAGTACTTGGTTCACCTCTTTAGCTCGTTATGCCTGTCTAGGACCTCCTTTTCAAATGTACATGATCCATATATCCTAAGTGCATGCACTGAGATATGGTTGTCCTCAGGAGTGAAGTTCTATCTCACGTGTGTGCCTTTCCCGATGTTGCAACATATCCTTAGCAGTAACAGTTGGTATTACTAGCTGTAGGAGTGCTCTGCATCTAATGAAAAAGAAGCTACACTGCAGCCAGCATGACACATTTCTAACACTGTGGTGTAAATCTGTTCATTACTGAAAAGCACAACTGCATTATTTCTGTGAACTTGTGTCTGTGTGTCTTTCTGCACACAGAGCATTAAACTGTACATGCAAATGATTGAAAATGTTAATGCTGCGTTTATGGATTTCTATGTAGGGGTGAGTATGTATCCTTCAAGATACTTCATGTTTTGCTTCATTACAATAATATCTGTAAAAGAATTGTTTTGTGCATTACTATACCTAGGGGTTAGTGCTGCTAAACATGAACAAAATGCTATCTGCAACACAGAGTGCAAAATGAAGAACTTACTAGCAAGGGGTGCAGCCAGAGATTTATATTTTGTTCTCAAACCTAATGTTGATGCCTCTACTACCCACCTATTATTTTTTAAAATGTACTCTATCCTCCAAATGCTACTCCCAATACTTATAGGAAGGTGACACGTTATTTTCAACTGTTACCATTTATGCCCCTAAAAAAGCTCTTTTTAGTGGCATATTCCTTTCATACAGGTATTCATTGTATACCGCTATACTCAAAATTTAATTTGCACAGTTCTAAACATTCTCTACTTTTTGGGTGTTGAAGTTTCCAAGAGTTGCTCAGAAAAAAATGTACTCATTTGTGTACACTGAGTATGCCTAGCCACATCCTTGCTTACTAGGTGCCTTTAGCTAAAACTGTGGATTAATGATGAGGTGCTAGTAGTAGTAATGACATTTTCTTTTTCCAGCACAGAGGAAGCACCCCCTGACATATCCTTTGTATATTAATAGTCTGATATTTACTTTATATACAATATATGTATAGATTGCATTATGTATTGCATTGTGTCATTCACTCTATGTAATGTCATGCATCCATTACATGTACCCCATGCCGAGACTGGAATACATCCATTGGGAACAGGGTACTATCCCTGTTAAATTCAAAATGAATATGCAAATAAACTAATTACAATAATTAACAACTTAATTAAATTAAAGGGTTTTGATGTTCACCTTTCATACCTTCACCTCAGCTTTTTTTTTTTTTTTTTTTTTGCTTTAACTTTGGCTTTTTCACAGAAACGTAATAACTAGTAGCACACAAAATGATGATAGACATGAAGTTTAAAAGTTTTCTAATTGAAACAGCACAAATGAATACAGCCCAAACTCTGGTACTACTTTACGTTATGCATTCTCAGTCCTTACTAATATTCCAGAAACTCACCTACATATAGTGCAAATGTACAGTAAAATATAAAAATATGCTAATATCCCAAACAAAACTCATCATTGTAAAGCATGCCATAAGCTTAATCAGCTAGAGCTAAAAACACATTGTAACATTCAATCAGTTAAGAAACATACATAAAATTCTACATGAACCCAGCAGATGCCTAAGAATTTTTAATTTACTTCTAAAATATACGCCTCACAGAGACCTAATATCGGAGATCCAAAACCTAGGAGTTGTCAAATCAAACAACCTCTTTGATAATTTATATTCTGTTCATATAGCTAGGTTGTGATCTTTGACATGAGAGTAAACAAAACATTTCTGTACAATCTAAAAGACTATCCAACTTCCACAGACTGGAGGAAGATGAAATTCATCATTCTCCAACCTCTATCTATCCTAGTTTTTCCCTGTGTTCCTGTACCTCCTTTAAGCACTATACTGTCTACTTTTTAATCTTATATTTAACTGTTGCCATATACTCTATGTATTTATTTGTAACCTGCATCACTGATGTTTCCTATTTATATAAAAAAATTACAAAATACATATGTATATGTATCCAATAATGTCCATATACAGTTGATTTCTGTTACCTCTGTTGTATAATTATGGAGCTTTTCTCTGGGCCTCCACTAAAAATGGTCTTTTAGCTCTTTCAGGTTATTCCCAGTCAACAAATGGACATAGTTTGTTAATTTTCTGAATTTCTTATGTAAATCAAGCTTTACAATATTCCACTCCATAAATCCATCACATTAATGCACACATGCAAATGTTGCCATTGCTTTAAGTAAGTGTACACATTTATGGACAGGTGTTGACAAGTGCTTGCACGTGCATGCATGTGATTTGGGAATGCTCTTTGCTATGCCAAATGTGGTAATAAGAAAGTACTAACCTGCCTGAGGTTCTTATAGTAGCGTGACAGTTGTGTGGTTCACAACCTAGGAGTTTCACTTACATAGAATAAGCATCATTTTGCGTTTTGACTCTGGCAGAGAGTAATCTCTTCTGTTTGATCTCAGGGCAGAGCTCCAAGCTGGTGTGCTGGGAAGTTGAAAAGCTTCCTTTGCCTATACTGTACCTCCTGTAGGGAAAGGCTGCAATCTTCCCTGGAGGTCCATTTAAGAGGACTAATGTCTAAAAAGGTCGAGCAAATGTATTGTCATCAATGATTGTTTACCCTGTAGAGGTGAGCAGTGTCTCCACAGATATGACTTGCAGCTCTGTCAGCCTAACCAGCTTTCCGAGTTGGTGGCAGAAGTTCAGCTGTGGTGTCCAGAGGCATTTACGAAGTATTTCTTCACTTTGCTTTCAGTAATGCTATTCAGTAATATTACAATGGCTGCATTTCGATAATGCAGCTGTACTGCTAACTTTACACTATGGCACTTTAAGCAGAACTGTCTTTGTGGACAGCAGTTGCAATGAGCTATAATAAAGCAGAAGTATATAACTAAGGTAGGGTGATGGCTACTTTTTCATCCTTAAAGAATTACAAAAGAGAGGTTATCATTTTACAGAAACATTTGACTGTATATGTATAAATTGTGGTCCTGTTTAGTATCTATGAGGGCATTTTATGCAACAACTGCAGTGATAATCCACTACAGAATATTAACTTGAAGTGGCACACATCACGGTATTCCCCACTGTGTTCACTGGTGTGTGTACAGGTGGCTGTATGCTGCAGGCATTCTGTGATGGTTTACACTTTAAGAGGTGGAAAATACCAATGTGTCTCCTTGCAGGAAAGCACCTGTCACAGGAAGTTAAATACCAAGTATAATGTTGCTCTTTATAGTTAAAATGGGCAAGGCCAGTACTTTGCTAAAGGGTCTTGAGAGGATGATCCCCCAACCCTGTACACGTTTCTATCATTAAATAACTTGTTACTTAATTTGAAATAATTAAATAACTGCATTTTGTTGCCAATTTCCTTCTTTCTCATTTTATCTCCATCTGCAGGTACTGAAGGGCCTGTGGAACTCTGACTGCAGTCTGCCATTCCAGCTATGGAGCGATTCTCCACTACCACCACCAGAACAATCCAAGTCTCCTTTGTAAGGGTGAAGAGGGAGCTCCTCCTCCTCTAGAAGTAGCCAAGGGCATAGCAGTCATGGCCACCTGGAACAGCCCTAACTGGAGTCTGTTGTTTGTTTCTAATGGAGGAGCTATAAAGACATGATGGGGAAAATATGAAACTCTCCTGCAGTGGATACAAGACTCACTAGACTAGTCAGCTCCATCCAATGAGCCCCCGGTGGGCAACCCCCTCATCACTGGTGTCTGCCCAGTCAGACATTCCTGGGCAGGACTCTGAATGATGGCCTCTGAGCTGGTAAAATAGCTGTGGTGGTCTTGTGCCTGCCATACCCCATCATCTGTGTACCCATCCTATTGTGTCACACTCGCAGAGGAAAATATGAGTATCCTAGACATGCGATCACAAGCTCCATAGGATGCCTAACCACAGACATGCTTAAAAGTTCTTCCCACCCTTTATAAGCACTTACTAGTGTTCACTTCTGAAATCCAGTGGAACCATACATGATGCCCCTATTTTAAATGTATTTCGACCCATCCAATCAACCTGACTAGCCTTAAATGCAAAGTAGTACTTTGACCTGTAGTGGTAGTTTATTCCGTGGGCTGGGACTCCACTGAATTAGAAACCTATCCCTCTAGAAAGTCTTGTTTATTTATTGGTGTGAATTTAGGTCTCTAGAATGGGTGTTTGTACAGCTGCTGGTTTTGTGCAGAAATAGATGGAAAAATAGCTCGCCTGCAGTAGTCAATAGGTTACCGAGGGTAAGGTTAGTTGTGCTAATCTAGTGGGACAGTTGAAAGAATTAAGGTCTTTCATTTTTAAGTTAAAATCATTGGGACTTTTCCAGTTGAGTGATGTGCTTGCAGGTTGTACATATCAAAGCAGGCGTGGTATTCGATGATGGTTCTGAGAAGGGAAGTGTACGTTGCTAAGATGACTTCTTTGGATCTTGAAGATATTTCCTTGAAAATTAACAGCCATATAGAACAATTTCCTGATTATGGTGGAGACATAATGATCAAATGAGAGAGCTGTCCACATAAGTAGTTTATTGTCATGTCTTTAGCACTGCAGGCTAATAATGGAGGGCAGGTGAGCCACACTTTGGACAATGTAGTTACCAGTATTGGTATACTTACGCACCTTGTTCAGGAGCTGGTAAAGTCAACGGGCAAGCTACTGGTCACAACTTGAGAGGTTCTGATGTTAATGAATTTCTCTGCACACCCCTTTGTTTGAATGGAGGACATTCTAACAATGGAATTGATAGTTAATACACAGCGAAGTGATGGTTTTAATCTGGCTGATTGGCTCAACGGGTCCTTAGCATTAATGGTGGAGATGCAGATGGGAGAAAAACTTTTCAGCAACTTATGGACTGTTTTCAGGACACATTTTTTAAACACCTACCTTCAGGAATGTCTCAAGAGAAAATCATTCCAAAAGGGTTGAGGTGTTGGAAATTTCCTAATGGACTGATTGCAGATTCCCCCTTACACAAAGAGGTGTTACATTTATTTGATAAACACGGATTTGAGTTGCTTGAAGTCAACGGCTAGTAAATTCACAAT
>NC_056748.1:482105359-482275892 GCF_019279795.1 Protopterus annectens
TTGTGATTTTAATCATTTGATGTTCTGATGTAGACCTGAAATAATTAAGCAGCACAAGTCTCAATTATAGAAAAATCTCTTAATGATATAGAAAGCAGACTTTCTGAAGAACACCAAACAGAAGTTTTATTAAAACAAAATGCATCTTTATTGGACAAGCTAGATGACCTACAAAACAGATACAGTGGATATAAAAAGTGTACATACCTCTGTTAAAATGCCAGGTTTTTGTGATATAAAAAAAATGAGACCACAATAAATCATTTCAAAACTTTTCCCACCTTTAATGTGATCTATAACCTGTACAATGCAATTGAAAAACAAATCTGTTAGGGGAAAAAAATATTAAAAAAAAGTGTACAGTAAGCTGGTTCCATGTCTGCACACCCTTAAACTAATAATTTGTGAAGCACCTTTTGATTTAATTACAACATTGTCTTCTTGAGTAAAAGTCTATTAGCATGGCACATCTTGACTTGGCAATATTTGCCCACTCTTCCTTGCAGAAGTGCTCCAAATCTGTCAGATTGCGTGGGCATCTCTTGTGCACAGCCCTCTTCAGGTCACCCCACAGATTTTCTATTGGATTTAGGTCTGAGCTCTGGCTGGCCCATTCCAAAACTTTAATTTTCTTCTGGTGAAGCCATTCTTTTGTTGATTTGGATGTATGCTTGGGGTCATTGTTGTGTTGAAAGGTGAAATTCCTCTTCAGCTTTCTAGCAGACATCTTAATGATGTCCTTCAAGAATGCAACTGCAGTCATAACATGTGGGTTGTCTTGCTCCTCTGCCGGCCTCCTCGGTCGAAAGGATTCAAAGTCCCGGCCCGCGTCGATGTGATGTCGCGCGGGCCAGAGCCGGCGCCAGCATAGCGAGCAGCCGACAAGCATCTTCAGACTTTCTCTTCTTTTCTTGCGCGGTGCCCGCCGCGAACAAGCAAGCAAGTGCGGTTCGGTCGCGGTCAGTGCCCTGTATTCTACGATACCGAAAACAAAAATACCACTCCCGACCTTTTTTCTTTGTCTCTAGAAATCAGAAGAAAAAAAAGTAATTGCAAAGAATTTTCTAACAAAAACAAATACCCATAAGGATTTCCCACTCTTTTTTCTCAGCTTCCCTGCCGCCAGATCACTTTGGGCTTGTGTAGCCTGCCTGTGCCTGTGCAGCACACTCTCAGGCGCCACAGGCGTCAATTTTTCGGCGATAGATTTTTTTTATTTTTCCCCCATATACCCTTCCGACATCGCGAAACCTAACGCGAAAGCCCAGAAAACGGACATCCCGGGCCCCGCCTAACACCTCCTCTACCGTCGCCCACCACGACTCCGCTCAACTCTCCGCCTCTGTCTCGGTTCCCGGACGAACTGTCGCTCCACCGAAACGACGCATACCGATTACACTCGGACCGAACTAGTTATAGATTAGATTCCGGATACCTCGATAACAACCGGTGGAAATGCCCGAGCCAGACTGCATAGACAAGGTCAGGCCCCTGCCAGGGCCCTCAGGCCTGGCCCCTCCTTCTTTAATTTTCCACATGTCCAACTAAAGCAAGCAAAAAAAAAAACATATTATATTACTTCTCCTACCTCAGTCACTCCCACTCAGAGAATTCCAGACCTGTTCCATGATTATCATGGACCATTATAGTCTATAGGCCCATGATGAGAGTTCTCAGGCCTCCCCCTCCTCCTGATAGCTCGGGTTGAACCCCCTCTCCTACTGACCCAATGATTCTTCTGGAGGGCTCATGCCCTCTCTGATAGCTTTGAAGAGCTCTCTCAGAGGACTGGGAGGATCGATGCAGAGATTCTCCCCCCCTCTCTCCTTTCCCCTCGGCCTGAGGAACTCTTGAGGAAGATTTTGCACACCATGGTCAGGAATGGCAAGGTCAGCAAGGTCATCTAGATGGAAATTCCTCTAACTCTTTAGCCTTCCAGTACAGCCCCTCCAGCTAGCCCTCCTGAGCCCAGGTGTTACTCTAGTGCATATTCTGGTGATTCTGACTCCTTCTCCCACTTCCTCCTGGCTGCCCCTGCCCAGCCAGACAGCACAGACAGGTATTACATTAACCCATTCCCACATTCCCATTCCTGCACTTCTGAGGGGGGCTGATTTTCAAACTATTCTGGAAGGAAGGAAAGGAGCCCTCCACTCCCTCTCAAATCCTTTCTTGCCCTTTAAACAGGAAGCTAGGTCATTAGAAAAAGGGGATTACAGGTTTACACATTTTAGACCTTATCTACCTTTTTTCATAAATTTACATATCATATTTACAAATATCAAGATTACAGAGTTAGAAGATTTACACTCCTGATCCTTATCCTTGAAGTGGAGATGAGCAGGGAGCAACTTCATACACAAGCAGCAACAAGTAGGCAATCACTTGTGTTCATGTAGTGGATAAGATCTGGAAGGACCAGTATGTAGGGAACGACAGGGGCAGTCATTCTGTAACAGTGCTTTTAACCAAATCAGAAAATACCAAATCATTGTTAAGAAACTTCTGATGCAAATTTGGAGGCTTTTAAAGAAAAAAGAAGCAAAATAAGGAGAAATTAAGCACCATCAAAAAAAAGTTCCAGTTGGAACTGTGAAATTCCGTAGAACCCCCTCCCAAAAGGCGAATTGGAATTCAGAAAATGGCATCCTTTTCAAAATCCAGAAAGTGTAAAAAGGGTAAGAAACAGTGGCGCGCTTGGAAATCGCGACAATTCAGAAGGGGTTACACAGGCAGTTAACAGGGCCACCAGGGGCCCAGAAATTATCTAGCTCCAATGCACCTGCTACACAACCAACCCCTCAATGACTTTCTTTTACTACTTCCACCAAACCACAACTGTTTGCTCCCCTAACCTTACTTATTGCAGAAAACAGAAAAAATTTGAAGAAAACTAAGGAGGACAATGGATGGACACATTATAAAGTGATACAACAGGTCAAAGAACAACCTTTTTTAAGAAAAGAACCAAGGAGCTTTCAACACTCAAAAAATCTCAGGGGAAAAGGATCGAGCAAAAGACCAATGCTGAACAATGAAAAGATAGTAACAGAGTTCACAAATGTGACTCTTTCAAGAAACTGACCAAGATGCGCTCAGTCCTGGAAAATAATCCCAACAAATAGACCTCACTGACTTGTCCGCATTAAAACACCTTTCTTTAAGTCAACAGCAGCCACCCAAAGTTACAGCAGAGGCATTCCACTTACTCATGGGGTCGCGGCTGATTACTCTGGACTCAAGGGAGCATACTTTGCATGTCCCTATCAGACACAGCTGCTTGCAGACCCTCAGATTCAAGCAAGGGGGGGCCAGGTGGTTAATATCTAGCACTCAACACCATTGTACTACTCTTTGACGCAGAATGTATTAGCAAAATGCCTGATTCAGTATCAGTACATGACCAGCTCCTCTACTGCGCTTTAAAAGCACTCGCATGCACTGCCTCAACCAAACGTCATACAACAAAGAGCCTTTGGATTGCTGGATCAGGATTGTTTATGTGGTTCCAACAGTCAAGCACAGACCCAAAGTCAAGAAAAGAAAAAAAAGACCAATGCATCACATCTTCAAATAATCTGCTAAGGGAGCCTCCTCACACAGTGGCAGAGTTTGATAGAAGAGAAAGTGGAGAAGAGAACTTAAAGAGTTAAAAAAAAAGCAAGCAAACTGCACAGACTGCAAGGAGATTCCTCAAACACCAAAGTTAAGGCATGGCATTAGATTCCTCTGGTTCCATTCGGCAAGAGGAGCAATGGAAAACATCAATGGTACAAAAACAGTCATACCACTCATTCCATGCACAAAACAAGGACAGATTTGGACTCAACTCAACCACTGAAAAGGAGGTCTATGGTGGGACAACAAGTGATTACAAGGCAAACACAACCAGGTCATTCCAAAACCACAGATAACACAGACCATGACTACAGACTTCCAGGACAGGGGGCGGGGTGGATTGCAGGGCACATATAGCAAGGACACTCTCTAAAGAAACACACACACCATTATAAACCAAAGGCAAAGACATACAGTGCAGAAATGGGGCTCCATTCAACAACAACAGACTCCAGCACAGTTAATTCCACAAGCAGCAACAGACAACACCACAGCCAATACCAACAAAACAACTTTGCACAGGCTACCTGATTGCAAAAGGACAGAAACACTCCCAGCTTGTCATGAGAAAGAACTCCCAGTTCAAAACAGCCCCCAACAAAATTTCATTTGACACAGTGTTGGAGAACATCAGAAGTAGAACCCCTAAGCAGGAATAATCAGTGAGGCAACACGAGTGGTCATCAGACAAATCTCTCTAGAACATGAAATTTCTCAGAGCACTGAAGACAACGGTTACCATCATTCTTCAACCATCTTAAACCCACAGCACAAGGATAACTCATCCAAAAAGCTTGGACACCCACCTCAATCTCATTCAAATACTCCCATTCACAGGGATGCATACCCATCTCCACTTTACTCAACAGACTCTAAACTACCCAGAAAAAATAACTCCCGGGTGGGATTCATACAAAGGGAGACACACAAGGGACACTGGCTAACATCACACGGGAGCAGCATGCCCAGGGAGAGGAGGTGGCTGACTCCTTGTGGCCTCAACCACTGCAAGTACCACTGAAAGATACAGCTCCAAATCTTTCAACACCATGAAGCACAACAGCCTTGGAGATTGGAAAAGCTTCAGCAGAAAGACTCTCCACCAGGAATCATTCAGATACTACAGCTAGAGGCCTCCATCCACCTCAATACCAATTTTTGAGTAAGGTTAAAGTCTATGAGTTTATGGAATACCAGCATGGGAATTTGGCATCCATTGTTGAACATCCCTTTTCATATTGAATAGATGGCAGAAAAAATTTGCTTTCATATTTCATCTATTTCCATATCCTACTGATGCATTTCAGCCAGATAGGCTAGGATTTCAGAATCCCTCTGTTTTTTCCTGAATCACTGAAGCCATTCCTTCAGGGAAATCACCTAATTCAGCCCTGAAGAACCAATTTAGTACAGCCCAAGGACCTCAATTTGTCCCCAAAAACTGACTGACTCACCATTTGGAGCCAGCAGCTTCAGCAAGAGACTTTTCTCTCATGAAATTCTTTTTGTTGCCCTAGTTGGTACTAACCTCATGACAATTTTGGTTGAGCCATCAGCAATAATGGATTTTAGCTGCTTTTTTTCGCAGACAGGCCCCTGGGTTTAAGGAACCCCCAACTTATATTTTTTGTTCCACTAGGGCCCCAATCCTGCTAGCAATTTCTTAAGAGCCTTTCTTCCCAACACTCTGAACAAGGGGAAAGACTGCTGCATCTGCTACAATTTCCAAAACAACAATCATACTTGGGGGACAGAAAGCAGTCCAGTAACAAGTCTTTTAGGCTTAGAAGCAAGGGCCAGGGAAAAGCAATAGCAATTTCAAACATTTACATTGTTCATTGGGTTGACATCTCAGATTCAAAGTGCAGTCCTTTCACAAAACTACATGTCCAGCCATGTCATTCCATCATTCAAGAGCCACTACATTTTATTCTATTCTGGGTGACCAGGGGGTCCGACCAGATTCTGTTCTGGCTATGAGCAAATGCATATTCTCTTTCCTCCCAATTCTCCTCCAAATCAGCATAGAGCAGCAGGCACTGCTTCCAGAATCTCTGGGTTGCCTGCCACACAATCTCCCCTAGCTATCTTTTTCCTAGAGTAGAAGCTGTTAAGCTTGGCTTAACCATAGTGACCTGATTGTTGCATTCTTGAAGGACATAGGTTGAAGCCTCCTGACCAGTTTTAAAGCCTTCCAAATGTATGTCTCCATAGCCATGCAGCTAGAAGCTGATTGTCCCTTCCCCTCATAGCCTAGTCTATGTGTTGGGTCTGTTCCTGGACCTGTTTCCTCTTTTATTTTATATTGGAATATTGCTTTTTGTTTTATTTGATGCCCTTTTGTTTGGAATCCTGTTTTTGTTCCTCACTTGATTACATTGGTCCTTTGGAGGGCGGTGAACACCTGAATCCTGTTTGTTGAAAGAATGCTTGACAGCGACTCCTTGTGTACTCCAGATCTTGCTGCGAAGCGGCCGAGACTGAAGACTCAGACACGCCGGGCTCCGAACTTTGGCTGGCGGCCTGAGGCAGGACATCCTGAGGCAGGACACTGCACATGTATGCCTTTTTGGTCCAAAACTGACTGATATTTGGAACTGTTCATAATTCCCTCCACCTTGACTAAAGCCCCAGTTTCGACTGAAGAAAACAACCCCAAAGCATGATACTGCCACCATCGTGCTTCACCGTGGGGGTGTTTTTTTTTGGTGATGCGAAGTGTTGTTTTTGCGCCAAATGTACCTTTTGGAATTCTGGCCAAAAAGTTCAACCCTGGTCTCATCAGACCACAACACATTTTCCCACCTGCTTTTGGGAGTCGTGATATATTCTTTTTCAAATTTTTGCCAGGCCTGGATGTTTTTCTGTGTAAGAAAAGGCTTCTGACTTGCAACCCTACCCCATAGTCCAGACATATGGAGAATACGGGAGATCGTTGTCGCATGTAGTACACAACCAGTACTTGCCAGAATTTCCTGCAGCTCCTTCAGTGTTACTGTAGGTCTCTTGGCAACCTTCCTGAACAGTTTGTTTTGTCTTTTCATCAATTTTGGAGGGCCGTCCAGTTCTTTGCAATGTCACTGTTGTCCCACATTTTCTCCACTTTTTGATGACTGTCTTCAATGTGTTCCATAGTATATCCAATGCTGTGGAAATATTTTTGTACCTTTCTCCTGACTGATACCTTTCAGCAATGAGATCCCTTTGATGCTTTGTAAGCTCTCTGTGAATGATGGCTTTTGCTGTTGCAGGCAACTGAGTAAATGTCAGGAAAATCCTACTAGGATAATATTTGGGGTTAGTCAGAGTCTCTTTAATTGATGGCAGGTGTGTACCCAAGAAGAGTGAATGTTGTAATTAAATCAGAAGGTGTTTCAACAAAGTATTAGTTTAAGACTGTGCACACTTGCGCAACCATCTTATTTTTTCCCCTAACGGGTTTGTTTTTCAGTTCAATTGTACAGGTTATAGGTCACATTAAAGGTGGGAAAAGTTTTGAAATGATTTATTGTGGTCTCATTTTTTTATATCACAAAAACCCGACATTTTAACAGGGGTGTGTACACTTTTTATATCCACTGTATAGGAGAAACAACCTACAAAATTGCAAATTGTCCACATTGGTGTGAGTGACCTGAGACGTGCCTCCCCGGACTACATGAAGAGACCTGGAAGAGCTCTCCGATCTTGTAGCCCAGGCAGGTATGACCCTAGCCCTGAGTAGCATTCTGCCATTGCCCCAAATGATACCGCAGTACAAGGACAAAATGATTGACTTCAACAACTGGCTAAGCTTCTGGTGTCACTCTAAGGGGATCCAGTATCTGTCTGCTTGGGATGACATGGTCGACAGGCCATGATGCTTTGCCACAGATGGCCTGCACCTGTCACCCCTGGGATTCCTGATACTGGCTAAGGCTCTTGCTGCCCCTATAGTGCCTTTTTTAGACAAGGTTCAAATAAATTCACCACCATAACAGGAACAGGCAAGCAAAAACTGAGGGTAATTGCTACTCAGTGCTAGAAGTCTAAATCTCAAACTGCACACACTCGAGGCACTCCTTAAAATGGAGAACATCAATATATGTGCAGTGACTGAGACCTGGTTCAGGGCTCCTGGTTCAGGGCTCCAGAGAGCACCCCTGCACTTCCAGGCTGTAACTCATACCACACTTTTCGGCCATGTAACCTGGATCGAAACACCAAAGGCGGAGGTGTGTCCATATTCACTAAGGATATCCACACCTCCAGGCTAGTTGCTCACCATAATGCATCCGAGGTTATCCAAGTGCAGCTAACTCTGGGCAAAACTGCAATCCAAATTGTAGCTTGCTACAGATCCCCCACCATGCCCCAGGATTCCCACTCCTCTTTTCTTGATGTACTGGAAAAATTAGGGTTCAACCAAACATCCTAATAATCGGCAACTTCAGCTACCCCACCATTAACTGGGAAAACTACTCATGTACCAACTCTTAGCTCAACGTTTTCTGGAATTCATAAACTCCAATGCCCTGGATCAGCTTATCCTCACCCCCACCAGCAGCAACAATATCCTAGACCTAGTCATTACCAACATGAGTGACCAGTGTTCCACACCTGAAGTCAACTCCTCGTTGGTCCGAGCCGACCATAACTTAATCAACCTTGATATCCACATCCCGCCCCCACCCCCCATTAAGGAAACCACGGTAAACAATTTCTCCAAAGCCAACTTCATGCTTCTTAAGACAGAAGTGGTGAACTTCATGACACCCATGCAGATGGACAGTACAGTTACAACTGCTGTATCCTACACAAATGCACTCTATAAGCACTTATACGAGTGCATGGATCGTGCTATCCCAAACAGAACCAAGACGCTATCCTCCAAAACAAGGAAGCCAAATCTGGTGGTTCCCCTGCCATAAACAAAAAGTACAACAGAAGGAAGAAACTGTTGCAAAAGAGAGTAAAATCCCGTGAGTGGAGGAGCTCCCTGGTCAGCCTCGGTAAGAAGCTGAGATCCCTTATAAGATCCTCCAAAGCTAGCTATGAAAACAAAATCGCCACTAATTCCAAGGACAACCACAAAGCATTCTATAGCTATGGCAAGAATCTCGATGGCAACACCCAGATCTCCTCTGAGTTACAGCACAAAGGCACGAAAATTACAGAATCAAGTGATATTCCCAACATCCTGACAGGTTCAGTGCTAGCTTTACCCCCCCACCCCCTAAAGGGCCCATATCTATACAGGAAGGATGCAGTCTCTCTGTGATCACAACTACACAGGTAAAAGCTGCACTGTCTGAATCCAAAAACACAGCATCCATGGGACCGGACAACATCACAGGCTTGCGTTTTACACGAACTTCAGAACGAACTGGCTCCCCACTTAAGCACCATGTTCAATAATACCCTCGCATCAGGCTTTGTGCCCACTGAATGGTGCACAGCAACAGTTATCCCACTCCACAAATGGGGAACCACCACTGATCCCGGGAACTATCGACCTATTAGCCTGACGAGCCTGGTCTGCAAGGCCATGGAACGTGTCATCATGGAACTCATAAACAAAGACATTGGTAACTTCCAAACTCTGGATCCCACCCAGTTAGGGTTTGTGAAGGGCAGATCATGCCTCCTGAACCTGATTCTGATTGACTTCTTTGAGGCGGTCACCAAAGCCGTAGATGAAGGTAA
This sequence comes from Protopterus annectens, assembly GCF_019279795.1. Taxonomy (NCBI): domain Eukaryota; kingdom Metazoa; phylum Chordata; order Ceratodontiformes; family Protopteridae; genus Protopterus; species Protopterus annectens. The sequence goes on from NC_056748.1 coordinate 482,114,663, forward strand.
GGTGGTTCACACAGCCTATCTTGACCTCGCCAAGGCTTTCGACACCATCCCCCATTCTGGAATTATAGCTAAACCAGGTATAAATCCCTACGTCACAAGATGGGTTGCCAAACGGCTCACTGACAGAACCCACACTGTAAAAGTTGCTGACTCCAAATCTGACCTCAAAGCAGTGACAAGTGGAATACCACAGGGTTCAGTCCTGGGACCTCTCCTGTTTGGTATCTACTTCTCTGAAGTACAGGCTAAAACAGAAGGCCTCTGGCTAACAAAGTTTGCAGGTGACTGCAAACTAGGAGCCATAGTCAAGTCTCCAAATGATGTGGACATCCTACAGAAGGGTCTCGCTGAGACAAATGCCTGGTGTCAGAGCCATGGCCTTAAGCTCAATGCCAAAAAGTGCAGTGTCATCCCCTTTGGTAAAAACTCTGTACCCATGAACTACCACATAGGCAGCAATGTACTTAACACTGAATGCGTGATGAGACCTTGGGACCCAGGTGGACAGTAGTCTCTCCTTTGATAGTCACATCACCACAGTAGTCAGGAAGACCTTCTACATGGCACACCTCATCATAAAAGGGTTCTCATCCAGGAAAAAAGAGGTCATTGTTCTCTACTCGACGCTCATTAGACCCATTATAGAGTACAACGCCCCTTTTGGAATGTACCTCAGAAGACATCTGCAGCAGCTAGAAAGGCCACAGAAGTACCTCACAAAGAGGATTACTGGCCTCAAACAAATGCCCTACACTGACCACCTCAAAAAACTCCAGCTTTACTCCGTAGCATATCGCCTACTCCAAGGTGATCTCTGCCTAACATATAAAGCTATGTCAACCATAGAGCTGTTGGACATGCTACACCTAAAGAAATCCCAATCCCTCCAAGCTTACACGATCTAGGGACCTAAACCTTGTCACCATAAATAAACAGTACATGCTGGAGGGATAGATTCCTGTCCCAGAGACTTCCCATACTCTGGAACAGGCTACCTATCTATGTCAAGCAAAGTTCTTTATTAGCACTCTTCAAGAAAAATCTTGATGAGTGGATGGGAAATAAATACACCCCAGGGATTACTTCTGTGTGTCTGCTCGACAGTGGCACAGGAAAATAACTTTCTTGGGGGGCGAAAGCCAGGGAACCTTGTTGGCTAGGCTTACGTGGGCCCTTGGGCCAATAGCCTAGTACCTGTCTATGAACAAATCTATGGGCTTCCTGAGAAAACCCAAGGAGACATGATTAATTTTCTTACATCTTGGATTCCCTCCACATTAAATTTACCTGAATCTCTCTTTTATGACATAGAAAGAGCCCATTGATCTCTAACTATACCAGGAACATCTGCCACAGTAAATTCCAAGCCTAGATCCATAATAGTGAGTTTTTTCTCCAGTCAAGATAAAGAATTTGTATTAAAAACTGCCTGGGCAAACACACCAGGTAAATTTCAAGTCAGTGTAATCACGTAATCAGATTTGATAATGATTACCCTTCAGCTTTGGTAACAAAAAGAAGAGATTTTTTTCTCCTGATAAAAGCATTAAAAAAGAAGCAACTCAAAACTTTCTTCTGTTTCCAGCTAGGCTGAAAACCTTTTTTTCCGAAGGCATAAAAATCTCTGATTCAGTGGATCTGGCGACACAGTATTTACCAATAATCATTTAGACAAAGTGGAAGCCATGGACCGGAGTAATAGTACCTGTAAAATACATGCTGAAAAGAATGGATGGAAAACTATAGAACAAAAGAAGAAAAAATTGAAGGACAGATGAAACATTACTTTTGTCTGTTTCCAATCTAAATGTGATGTTAGCTTCTTTTTGAAACCCTTAATTCAGACTATATATGCGTTCCTTTAATTTCATACTAAAAAGAAAATTATCCTTCAGGACAACAAAGAAAAAGGTAAAAAAAATATTTCTGTACATATGCACACATTTTGTGCAGTAATATCTAAATCTCTAAATTTACCCAGTAATTAGGAATAAATATTAAAAGATATTGACCTTATTTATTACAAATTACCATCAAGTATTTCTGTTTGTATTACTACTCACTAAACAAAGGCAACTGCAGTAACTATGCAGAGTGGATGCTAACACATCTTTGTTAATTCACTTTAGATGAATGTACTTTTCTGTTATGTTTTGTTTTTCTTATTTCTCTCTCTCTCTCCTTTATTTGGTAGATAGTGCCAGCTTTTGAAAGATTTTATTGGTGTTGTGTACTGTGAAGCACCCTCAACAATTATAGTTTGTATTGCTGTTCTTTGGACAGTAGCTCTTGTTGGAGATATGTGTTGTGACTGCTTGAACATCTTGGTGGTGTGTTCTTTATTATACCTAGACTTTTTATTTTTTTTAATTCCGATTGTTTATGGCTCTTTAGGTAAATGGTTTGAGTTGGCAAAGTAGATTGGTTGTGTGTGCAGAAGTTTTGAATGGCTTTTCACGTGTTAGCCGACGTCCTTGGTATATGTGAGATCCGGCTTTTATTTTGTTTGTTTTTTTGCATTTTTAGGCTTCTCTTCTGCTTTTTTAACCTGTGCACTTGAGACATACTTGATTTTCTTCAGTAGTATACTTACAGTTCCACAGTTTCCCGCCAAGCTCCTGAGACATTTTCTGTAAATCCCTTTTAAAGCAGCATGGCATGAATACAGTTGTGCGAACTACTCCCGTTGCTCCAGACGCACTAGTAGTGATGACAACCTCAAGGTAAAGGTTGTGTCTAGGGCATTTGTTATTTGCTTTTAAATAGAAGCATTTAAACAATGAAATATTTATTTCATATGTAGAAGTTGAATAGAAAAAAAGAGAAAAGAAAAAGAAAAAAAGGGGGCGGAGCGCTTTTTTGTGTTGAGTGTTGTGTTCTGGGACTGGAATCATACAGGGAAAAGGCAGAAAGGAAACCGAAGTGAATAAGAGCAAGCAGAAGGGGAGGAAATGAGAAAAAAAATACATTTTGTCCCACTTAGAAGTTTGATAAGTCCCTGGACTCATTAAACCAAGATAAGTAAATTGGCAATTGTTATTAACTTTCCTTTGCAGGGTCCATTTTTTAATTTATTTACTATAACTGTATGTAATGTTTTAAAGGGGATCTGCAGTGTAAACTTAACTGTTCTAAATTATACTAAAGTAAATTTACTACAAATACTGTTAAGACTGGCAACATTTTGTTATATAAAAACGTTTACATAAAGGTTTATTTGATGCTTAGCACATCTATTTCCAGTTATGTACATTGATTTATATTCATATATGTCAGTGTGTGTGTATAGGTTTCTGTGCATGTGTGTGTGTGTGTGTGTGTATATATATATATATATATATATATATAAATGTGTGTGTATATATATTTTGTTTAAGCATATATATATATATATATATATATGTGTTTATGCACAGACGCAGGTATATACAGGTGTCTGTTTATGAAAGAAAAATAAAAAATGCAGTCAGCAATGTCATAAATATGATATAATAAGCAGATCTTTGTGGTGTAAATTTGACAACAAAATATGTACATTAGAAATGAGTAGTACTGTGTACATGAAACTGAAATCTTTAAAAGGTGTCCACCTCAAAGGTGAGCCTGGACCTCCAATTAACTCTTTAGTTATACTAACATATGTAAAGAATGTCATGTAACAGTTTCAAACAAAATTCAGGCATTGAGTTTAGCAGAAGTATCACTTACAAACAATGTTCACTGTTAATGTAATTACAAACCTAGATAGTATGCTCTTTTATAAAAATAATACAGTGCCGAAATCTGCATTTTGTACTAAATGTTAAACTCAATGTCATATATGTATATATATATATATATATATATATATATATATATATATATATTGAGCTTTACGCAAATGCCACAAAGTAAATAATTCTGGATTTATAAGAGTCAGTGTAGTTCTTAGAGATTTATAATTCACGGATAATTATGTAAGATTTAGCGTCAATTTTCCTTAGAACAGATGAATCATGCTTATGTTCCTTGAAGCCTACTCATAAACAGACTGGTGTTAGAAGTTCTGCTAACAAATGTGCTGTGTACTTTACCTTTTATTTTTCATATTTATATATTTGTAAAACACATATTAGGTTGTTACATTCTTGTATCATTGCATATTTATATGACAAATGTTTATCCCTTTATTTTTACAAAGGACTACAGATTCATCTATTTAAGTGATTTGTTTTGTTCAGAAGTATTATACTGATCTCAATTCAGGCTGAGCTTACAACTTATAAATATGTAATGATTAAATATATGTAATCAATTAGGTAGAGAGGGCTTAGTTGTATATAGAAGACATGGTTAGATGGATTGCTTGGATGGTATCTCTCCAAATAAGAGGTTTCATACCTCCTAGTGCTAGTTTGGTTAATCAATTCACTAAGTTTGAATATTTGAGTTGCTATTGTTTGGTGTCTTCCAAAATTATTCATAGTGCCTTATTCTATGCATATTTGATATTTTCTCTAAACTCATATATATTTTCAGACAATTATATATAACACTGTCTAAATTCATATCATGACAGTGAAGTGTTTATCTTTCAACGTTAATGGCCTAAATAATAAATTTTAATAATTATGCAGTTTTAGCAAGCTCCCATTTTAAGCAGAAGAAAGGGGAGTAACAATTCTATTGAGAATTGTACTTTAACTCCTAGAATCATTAGTACATTCTATGATTCATCTGGCATGGTTCGCTTAGTATCTCTTGGAATAGATTTATACATTAACCTGTATTGGATACCTGGAGTGGGGGCTAAACAGTTAAATAACAGTTTGAAGACATTATTCAGTATGCTAAATGACATTTAATACTGGCGGGTGACTTTAATTGCGTTGTGGATGACAATGATACTGATACAAATTGCAAACATAGGAAAACTGCCACTTCAAGGGCACTTTTGAAATTCATTGATACAACAGTTATCAAAGACAGTAATGATTTTGCTGACACACATTCATTATTTTTTACATTCTGTTCACACTGACACAAGTCCCACCCCAGAATAGACAGGTTATATCTTTCAAATGACATAATAAAAAAAAATTAGGTAAAGTTGAAGTTATAGCCTGCCCATTGTCTGATCACAATGCAATTATTTTTTATATAGAAACTGTCCCAGTACACACCATGCCTGTCACCAGAATAAATTTAAAGAATTCTATATAAGCGAGATAAAGACCTTTCTTGAAATAAATACTGCTGAGGGATATATCAGAAATATACACATGGGACTCTCTAAAGTCTTTTATGTATGGTAGAGTTCTGTCTTGGAGTATTAATAAGAAGCTATGGAACAAAGATATGTTAGAATTGCAAGCTAAAGTAGATGAGCTTAAATTAGAAATACAAAAAGGTAATACTGATTTAAAAACATAACTTGAACAAACAATAAATATTCTGAAATACTTTGTCATAACTATGATTAATCTTGGAAAAAAAAAAGTTAAACTCTTATTCTATGAATTCTGCCAATCAGAGACATTTAGCAAACGGAACAAAGAAAGTTATTAAATCCAAACAAAATTGCTTTACATTCCAGGTACAAAGAAAAAGTAACTGATTTAAATAATATTTTGGAGGCATTTAGAGTTCATTATAATACACTTAACCTATCAAACTCTGAAATGATAGTAACTAATGGTATTAGTGTTCCTTAATAAATGTACTGCTAGCAGACTAACTCGAGCAGTTAGACCATATAGATTAACCAATTACAATGACTGAACTTACTGAAATCACAAACTAATAAATTGAAAACAAAGCCCTGGGTATGGATAATATTTTACCTGAAATGTATAAATTATTTACAGGGGAGGCCTTAACTTTACTATTAAAAGTATATACTTCAGTTAAAGAAAATATAAAGTACCCCCTTCATAGAAACATTCTTTAATAGCCAGATTCTAAAGTCTGGTATGGACAAAAAACTATGCTTCTCATATAGGCCTATATATCCTTGTTAAATGTAGGTTATAAAATGTTTATAGCAATGTACGCTAACAGAATTAAACATCTTCTCCCTTTAATACATGAAGATCAAACAGGCTTCATAAAAGGAAGAAATACATATGATAATATTAAAAGAATTCTTACATTAATTGATCATATTAAATTTCAACAAAAAGATCTGACTATAGTTAGCTGAAATATTAATAGTGCTTTTGATTCCATGACCGGGAGCTATTTACTCTTAGTTTTAGATGAATATAAATTCCCAAAAGCTTTGTCTACTTTAATTAAATCATTATATGAAAATTCATCAGCCTATGTTAAGTTAGGGTCTCACAGGTCTAGACCCTATTACAGTTACTAAAGGAACTAAACAAGGTTGCGTCTTGTCTCCATTATTATTTGCTCTACTTATTGACCCTTTTGCAAATTGTGTCAGAGTAGATATTCGTATCAAAGGTGTACAATTTACCAGAGGTTTAGATTTGAAACTCTTATTGTTTGCAGATGACATTTTGTTGTTACTAACATTTAGAAATCATTCTTTACAAGCATTATTTAACAGTATCGCTAATTTTCTAAACATTTCTGGTCTTCAGCTTAATGAAAATAAAACTAAAATTCTGGTTATAGGTTGGTACTAGGCTATCGGTCCTAGGGCCTATACAAGCCTAGCCATAACAATTCCCTAGCTATTTTTTCCCACAATATTTACCTCCCTGGACCCCCATCTAGCAGGGCGACAGTGTGATCTAAGGGGTGAATTTCCTATCTCCCATCCAGTCGTTAAGGTTCCTTTTGAAGAGGGCCAAAGAGGCACTTTGCTTGATATGTATGGGCAGTCTATTCCAGAGTCTGGGGAGTGTCTGGGTCAGGAACCTATCCCTTCAGCATGTTCTGTTCATTGTGATGACAAGGTTTAGATCCCTGGAGCGTGTGGCTCTGAGGGATTGGGAATTCTTTAAGTGTAGCCATGTCCAACAGCTTTGGGTTTGACATGGCCTTGTATGTTAAGCAGAGATTGCCTCTGAGTAGACGATAAGTGACAGAGTATAGCTGGAGTTTTTTTAGACTGTCAGCATAGGGTGTCTGCTTTAGGCCCGTGATTCTTTTAGTGAGGTATTTCTGCAGCCTTTCCAATTGCTGCAGATGTCTTGAGAGGTACATACCAAACGGGGCGTTGTATTTTATGATGGGTCTAATGAGGGATGAGTACAGTGGGACCTGACCTCCTTTTTTCTGCATGAAAAGTCCTTAGTGATGAGGTGTGCCACATAGAAGGATTTCCTGACTGCTGTGGCGATGTTGTTATCGAAGGTAAAACTGTTGTCCACCTGTGTTCATAAGTCTCTTATCACACTTTCGGTGTTTAGTGTACTGACACCCATGTGGCAATTCATGGGTACATGTTTTATCCCAAAGGAGATAACTATACATTTCTTGGCATTGAGCTTGAGCCCATGGCTCTGGCACGAAGCATCTGTTTCTGTAAAAACCCTATAAACAAAACGTTTTGTAGATATAAAAGAACCAAAACAAATATGCACCACCATGGAGTAACTGCACCTGTGATGTAAAAAATATAATAAATGTGAAAAACTTAAACCATTCACAGGAGCAGTCCACAGTTGGTAAAAACATCTCTCTCAGCAGCAAACTAATCCAGAATCCAGGTATATATAACACCAGACAATCCAAACGTCGATGATAAAAGCACTGTATTAAGTAAAAGATGGTAAGCGCTTTTGCTTGTGCGGCTTTCTCAGACCAAACCAGTACAAATGCATCCCTAAAGCACCCTTCTTATATACCCCTGCTCATAAAATATTTAACACATCATTAAATGTTGTTATACTGACATAATTTCCTTATTATCGAGCAAGTATCCATAGTAACAAAGATTCAAATAAAAGGAATCTCATCTACTTTGTTAAATGGGCAATCATTGGAAACTTATAAATATCCTAAAATCATACTTAAAAAAACATCACTAATTAATATATTCAAAACAGTGTACTTAACAAATCAATTTAAAACACATGAAAACTCATCTTATAAATATGTAAATGCATCTTCTTCTTTCAGCTTTTCCCTGTTAGGGGTCGCCACAGCAGATCATCTGTCCGCTCATGATTGGCAGTGGAGTTGTACGGTGCTGAGTTGCCAGCCCAGCGCCTAACCTTCCACAGAAGGCACACACATGCACACACTCAAATCTAGGGCCAGTTTAGAGTGTCCAGTCCACCTACTGCATGTCTTTGGGATGTGAGTGGAAACCGGAGCACCCGGAAGAAACCCACGCGACCACAGGGAGGGCATGCAGACTCCACACAGAAGGCACCCCAGCCGAGAATCTAACCGGAGAACCTCTTTATAAATATGTAAATGCATACATTTTATAAAACGTGTATAAAAAATATGGAACAATCACTTCATTAATTTCAACCTCCTACTTTGTAATACCGGTTTGAGGGGTACTTTATCATTCAGCCCCAGTCTCATATCTGCTCTCAGTCTTATAATCCACTTGGACTCGCAACTCTCCATGAAGTTCCTAACATCGCCCCCTGTATTGCATGGTATAACAACTTGAATGACTGAGAACTTAAATTGGTGTTGGGGGCCTGCATCCATGACATGTTTCGACAGTGCATTGTGGTCAGACTGTATGCGTGTGTGATGCAGGTGCTTCCTCACCCTATCTCTCAATTTCCTGTCCGTTTTGCCGACATAGAATGCACTGCAAACTGTGCATCGAGCAAGATAGACCACATGTTCAGTCTGGCAATCTGCACTGACATGAAAGTTGTGCTCTTGTTGTGTGACCGGATGTATAAAAGATGTGCTTGTCTATATACCTACAAAAATTGCATCTGTTGCATGGTTGAGTGCCTGATGCCACATAACCATTACCATTCCTCTTCCTATTCCTAGGATAACAAAGCAATTGCTTTAGATTCATTCTATTCTTGAAAAGGAAATTTGGTTTCTCGCCCACTATTTCTTTGATGTGATGATCCACTGTTAAAATATTCCAATGTTTATTTACTATCTCTCTTATATCAGTGGTATCTTGTGTATAAAACATTGGTACTTTAACCTCCTTACCTACTGACCGTTCCTGTGTTGTACATTCTAATGCCCCTGCACTTGAGAATTATGGACATGTTCTAGTCTGCCGTAACAAGTCCACTTCCTCCAAGGCTGTAGTAACCTCATCTAAATCATAACCCTTATCTAGGAGCCTTGTCCTCAGGTCTAGCAGTTCTTTCTCAGTCATCCTGCATTGGATTAAGCCTAGAGGCTCTCGTAGCCTGACCATTAGCTACATTCTTGAAGACATACTTACAATGCATGCTCTTTCTATGCAATAGTGTGTTCCTATAACATGCCGTACTATGGACCCCTGTATTCAGTATGCCATTATCAAGTCTCTCAATGTACACATCTAGGTATGAGATACACTGTCGTGAATACTCCATAGTGAAGTTGAGATACTCAGTAAGCCCATTAATCTCAACTAAGAAGTCCTGTAACAGTTCCTCCCCACCAGTCCATAACAAAAACAAATCATCCACAACGTCTGTAGAATGCAACACATGTTCTAGAACTGCCCAATGGAAATAGCTTCTTCGTTCATCTGGTCTGTTGAAGTGGGTTTTCATGGATGTTGCCTCGAATCAGTCTTCGATGTCTGCTTTCGATATTATCAGATAGACCCATATCTCTCTCTCTTTATTTATATATATATGTATATATGTGTATATATATATATATATATATATATATATATATATATATATATATATATGTATGTATATGTGTGTGTGTGTGTGTGTGTGTGTGTGTGTGTGTATATATATATATATATATATATATATATATATATATATATATATATATATATATATATATATATATATATATATATATATATATATATATAATGTGTGTATGTAGTATATATATATATATATGTGTATATATATATATATATATATATATATATATATATATATATATATATATATGTGTGTGTGTGTATAATCATATGTAGATATGTTACAGATGCATTTAACTCTATGAATTGCAGGAGTCATTACTGGGCACATTGCAGGTGCACTTCTGGCTAACATCAGTGTAACAATACTAATTTCATGAACTTGATTAATACTTTTAGAAATGGAGTGCATTCCTGTCATGGTTTTAGAAACCCAAAAGAATTGGAGAAATTGAGTGATAAACCATATCAGTACCCCCCCTCAAAAATTTCCAAAAGATGCGAGGATCCAGCAGTATTAAAGTCTGGAACCTGGAATTTGGTGGAAAGGTACAAACAATAAGAAGTACTTTTCATCAAGATATAAACAACAAACCGCATTCTGAAACTACCCTTTTTTTAATTTCTTTAAATCTTTTGGATTTCTAATACCATGACGGGAAAGGACCCCATGACTCCTTCTGCAATTCGTATGGAGTTACATGTATTGGTAACATATCTAAATACAACTGACCTATCAGTCTTCAACATTGACTGCATCAGAATTTCCACAGATTCCTGTTCCTTCTCTTGCTGTCCAATTTCAAGTGAACGTTTATACTGGTTTCCTGTGGAAGGCTCCAAAATATCTCCATATGACACCTGACCAGTTGCTTCCCCTTCCACTGGTTTTCCCTTAATTTGGATATTCATTGCGTTATCCTGTTACCCGCGGTAGTGGTGCTGCGGTAGCGTTGTCGCGTTTGATTCTCAGCTAGAGCATCTTCTGTGTGGAGGCATGCGTGAATGGGCGTGCCTTCGTTGAAGGTTGTGCGTCAGGGCTGGTAACTCGGCACATAAAAATCCACTACCAAACATTAGCGGACCGGAGTTCCACTGTGGCGACCCCTAACCGGGATAAGCCGAAAGACACAACAACATTGCTCTATCCTGTTGTGGTGCTTTCTGAATTAGATTTTCTACACTGAATCCTTTCCTTTGCAGGCAGTCCACAACCTCACTTTCTATTTCTTTAACTTCTCCATTACTAATCTCCTTTTCTACTTTTCATCTTTGTCTTTTTTTGTATTGTAAAGTTTTCCATGTCCAGATTACTTAGCCTGTATTTCTCTCCAGATATCTTTGGTGCTGCTCTTTTTGTATTGGTTAGATTTGCTTTCTCCTTTGCATAAATATTACACCATATTAAATCTTTTTCTTTCCCATGTCCATATTTCTTCTTCAGATGTCTAAAGATCTTTCTTCTTCTCCTTACTTTAAACAGGACAGATTTTCCAGGAACTGCTAAAGCAGTTAACTGAACGAACAAAACAAGCAAACACACAAGTTGAGCTGACACCACAATGAGAAGGTCCTTCAGTAAGAATGAAATAAGTAAAAACTTTAATCATGACGTACTAAATGTAAATAATAAAATGAAATAAAACAACAGGAGATGAGCGCTTTCGGCATTTGCCTTCATCAGATATGATCTGATGAAGGTAAATGCTGAAAGCGCTCATCTCCTGTTTTGTTGTGTTTTTGCTTCTCCTTACTTTGGGGACTCGCTCCATCATGCTGTCATGTAACCTGTGTTAGACCTTCTACACCACATCCTTCACTTTGCAGGCACTCCATAACTTCAGCTTCTGTTTTTTTTTTAAATTCTACTTTACTAATCTGGTTTTCTACATTCCTTCTTTGTGATATTTTTTTTTATTGTGAAATTTTCCATATCTGGATGCCTTTGCCTGTATTTCTCTTTGAATATCTTTGGGGCTGCTTTCTTTGTATTGATTAATTTGGCTTTCTCCTTTGCATAAATATTGCACCATATCAAGTCTTTCTTTTCCCATGTCCATATTTCTTTTTTATACTTTTCAAAAATCTCTAAGTTTTGTTGTTTGTATTTTTGCACTTCCTCAGATGCTTCTTTTTCCAAATAGATCACAGATGTGTTTTCCAAACAGTTCACATTTTTTTATCTATATACTGTTTTTCACAAACCTGTTGTATTAATGAATACAACTTTTTATTTGAAGCTTCTAACAGTTTTTCCTGTGGAATTATTTTTCTTTCCTCTAATTTGTCTCTTCATTGTTTAGTATATCTTGTGTCTGGAAATTCTGGGCTTTTGCATAATCGTAACAGTACATACTTTCTTATAGTCTTTGACTCTTTGGCCTATCAATTTTTGTGATTTTTGTGGACTACTACTTCAAGAGGGGGGCCATCCACCCCCTGGGCATGGCCCCATTGTAGGAATGTGTCCGTATTTTGAGGATTCTACACTGTCATCTTTTCCATTCCTGGCATCAGTGTGCCTTAAAGGATTTGGGCACTTTCTTATCCTGGGTCTTGTGCACCCAGCTATCTTTTTTAATTTTTAACCTACTTCTGTCCATGATATATGCTGTGTAAATACAGTCTGTGTATCAGTGTCATCTTTGTGAGATTTTGTGAAAACAGGGTCCACGTTGTTGAAGGTACTCACCAAGACTTGAGAATTAATTCAGTTTCAACAATACTGCTACCCTTTGCTTTGCTGACTTCTGTCCATTTGGACCCCTTTTCTAGAGAATGAACCATTAAGATAGAGTGGAGTATTGAGGATAAGAAAGAAAGTATGTATTGTTACTAATTTGTCAAGAAGTCCATAATTTCCAGACAGAAGATATACAAAAAGATTGAGAGAAATTAGAAGAAAGAAAAATACCTGCACAAGAACTGTCAGACGCTTCAAATAAAAGTTTGTGTTTAATACAACACATTTATGAAAAACATTATATAGACCAAGAAACCTTGGGTCGTTAGGAAAAAGAAATGACTGAGGAAATGCGAACATATAAAGAACAAAATCTAGATATTTTTGAAAGGTATAAAAAAAGTATGGACATGGAAAAGGAGGTGAGATCTGATATGGTGCAATATTTATGCAAAGGAGAAAGCAAAATCAATATAAAAATGTAGCCCCACAGATGTTCGGAGAAGTACAAGCAAAGGCATCCAGACATGGAAAATTTTACAATACAAAAAAAATAAGATCACAAAGAAGAAACTTAGACAAGAAGATTAGTAAAGCAGAATTAAAAAAAAGTTATGGAATACCTGTGAAGTGTAGAATTTGGTGTAGAAAGTCTGACACAGGTTATATCCGCAGCATGATGCAACAAGTTCCCCAAGTAAGGAGGAGCAGGAGAGCATTTGAAGAAATATGGACATAGGAACAAAAAAGATTTAATATGGTACAGTATTTATGCAAAGGAAAAGGCAAAACTAACAATACAAAAAGAGCAACACCAAAGATATTTGAAGACAAATACAAAGGCATCCAGGTATGGAAAAAATTTGTAATGCAAAAAATAAGAGGAAAAGAAGAAGATTAGTAATGAAGTTAAAGAAATAGAAACTGATGTTGTGGATTACCTCCGAATTGAGGGATTTAGTGTACAGAATCTAACTCTGATAACATCACAGCAGGGTAGAGCAATGAATCCCCAAATTAAGGAAAAAACACTGTAATGGGAAACATCTGATCAGTTGCCATATGAAGATACCGTAGAGCCTTTCATAGGAAAGCAGTACAAAAGTTCAGTTGGAATTGCAAGGGAAGGAACAGGAAACTGGCAGCTTTGACGCAGTCAGTGTTGTGGAGTGATAGGCCAGTGAGTTCCTAAATGAAAGAGCAATGGATGACAGGATGAAAGTGAAGAGAATGTGGCACAGGAATATGCTCTGGAACTTTCTGTAGAATGCCCACAGGAAAGGGAGAACAAAGAATTTGCCTTCAATTTAGAAGAAAATGATCCAAGAGAAAAGTTGCTTGATTTAATAGAGGTGGACACACCTATTAAGATCAGTGAAAAAAAAAAAAACAGACTTCAGAAACTCAATAAAATCCAAAAAGTTAGAAGTTTGATGGAACAAATGAACACAGTAATTAGGACTGTTCATAGAGATTCGTGTGATGTAACAGAAGTAAATAGGATATATCACTGTGCAGCTGAATTAATAACCAAAAAAAACAGGGCTGTAAGAGAAAGGAGGGGAAGAAATCAAATGCGATCATGAAAGTATCAAATAGAGAAAACTATAAAGCAATTAAGAAGTGTCACTGTTAGTACAGAAGAGGGAATAGATAAAAATCAGAAAGACAGACGTGATAAAAGGAATGTGCAGTGTCAGCACAAATCAGATCTATCATGCACTATCGCAGATATACTAAAAATATCAGCACAGGTAAAAGAAAACTCAAGATATGCAGGTAACTATAAAGGAAAAGTACAAAATAAGCAATTTATTTATGACACAAAAATGTTTTATAGAGAATTGGGGAAGAAGGCAAAAGGAATTGAAACCACCAAAAGAAAAAAAAATGGATACAATTTGGAGAAATAGCAATGAAGATCCTGCGGAACATAGCAAAGATGTTGAATGGATAGAAGAAAAAGGACTTATGTTCAGCTGTACAAGATGTGAAATGGGATAAAGTAATGGCCAGAGAGAGTGAGATAAAATTGAGAGAAGCTCCTAATTGGAAAACCCCAAGCCCATATCAGTACCTAACTTCTGGCTAAAAGTATTAACATCTTTACATAAAGATTTAGCCACAAGTAAGAACTGTTCATACGTGCACCCAGAAAAGACACCAAACTAGTTAACAACAGTAAAAACAGTACTCCTACTTGAGAGAACCTGCAATCTATCCTAAAAACTGTAGACTAATAATTTGCCTTCAGACACTGTATAAACTATACCGTGGAAATGGCACCATCAGAGATTATAGTCATTTAGAAGAAAACTTGATTGTGGCAGTAGAACAAGATTAATAAAAAGAAAGTCATGGAACAAATTATCATTTGTTAAAGTCATAATGGAAAACTATAAAAGGGGGATGAATCTAAGTACGACATGGATAGATTACAAAAAACATTTTTCAGTATTATTCATTCATGGATAAGGGTGCTTAAAAATGTGTAAGATACACTGATTGATTACATTACAGTAACAAACCACTTTGCAGTTAAGCCTTGATAAAAGATGCATTATTCCAGGGATAAAAATTTAAAGGGGAGTACTGCAGGGTGACTCGTCACTGCTACTCTTTTGTCTTGCCCCTAACCCATTAAGCTGTCTACTTAACAGATTATAGGTCATAGCTATAATTTGGATTCCAGAAAACTACAAAGTGTAGAGACTTCTCATCTTTTTGTGTATGATTTAAAACGATATAGTTCATTAGAAGAGGAACTGAAAGCACAACTGCAGGTGGTCAAACTTTTTTTGATAGTGTAAGAATGTCTTTCAGTCTTGATAAATGTGCAAAAGCAGCCTTTAAACAAGGAAGCTGCAGCACCAAGAAAACATCAGACTAGGACAGGAATGTGATATAAAAGATCCTGAGCAAGAGGGAGTGTGTAAATATTTGGGAATTGATGAAGGATCAACAGAATATGAACAAATGCAAATAAAACTTAGTAAGGAATATTTTAGAAGTCTAAAAATAGTACTGAAAGCACCGCTGACATCTAGGAACAAAGTCCAAGCTATAAACAAGTTTGCTCTTCCTGTCTTAACTTCGAGTTTTGGAATGATGAAAACAAGAAGGATGCTTCATGCTCATCAAATAATTTATAAAAGCAGTGCATACCAAGACTGTATATTTTCCTTTCTGGAGGAGGAACGGGCTTCCTCGAAATTACTTGCATTGATCTGCAAAAGTAGGACTGCATACATCTTCTGATCTCACAAGACCCAAACATAGTGAAAGTTTTAAAACAGGAGGAGAATAACAATTAAGACTGTTTCCCTGCTCAGTTTAGCAGAAGCATATTGATGTCAAGTGGGAATAGAAATTAAACCAGAAGTAGATAAAAATCAGGCAAGTGAATGTGCCAAAAAAAAACAAACAAACAAAAGAAACAATATACGGTGAAAAATAAGATGAGAAGGCAAGAAGTGTGGAAAATGCAGCAAATATAGTTGCAGGTATAGAAATCTTTTGAAACAACAACCTCATGTTGATCAGAATTGAACGCAGGAATGGTTAAGGAAAGGGGAATTTAAACTAAGACAAAAGGGTAATATTGGTGGCCCAAGATAATGGACTATGTACACATTGGTTTACAAAGTCAGTTGAACATATTGTAGAAACGGACAAATGTAGGTTTTGTAAAACAGAATTGGAAACGCACAGCTTTTTGCTGGTTGTGATTTACTAATGGCAGGAGGAGTATATATTGAAAGGCTTAATTATGCGGCAAGACTGTTGCATTGGGTTTTGTGTAAACATAATATTGAAGTAGCTGAAAATCACTGGAAACATGATCCTCAAAGTATTATAGAAAATAATGTTTATATCACGTGGGATCACCCATTAACAGTTCAGAAAATAGATATGAGTAAACCAGATAGCATGAAAAGAAGAGAAAAGTAACATTGATCATTGAAATTGTTGCACTCTTGACTCCAATGTCTTACATTCAGAGAGAAACAAAGTCATAAAATATCAAAATTTGCAGGCACAAACAAGGGCAGTGTGGAAAAAGGGTAGCCAGACAGTTCTAACAATAGTAGGAGTAATGGGTATTATTAAAAAAAAAGGATGTACAGTTGTACCTAGATATGTTACTGATGCATGTGATCCATATGAATTTCAGGAGTCAATACTGAGCATACTGCTTGTGCTGCAAAGAGCACTTCTGGCAAACATCAAAGATTGAAACGATAATAACTTCATGAACTTGAATCATACTTTTACTTAAGAGTGGGGTCCCTTCCCATTGTGGTATTAGAAACTCAAAAGACTTTGAGAAATTAAAAAAGAGAGAAGACATATTAGTACAACCCCAGTCATTGCTAAAAAATGCGAGAATCCAGCAGTATTGAAATCTGGAACCTGGCATTTGGTAGAAGGGCACAAACAAGAAGAAATACTTTGCGTCAAGGCATAAACAACAAACAGCATTCTGTAACTTTCCTTTCTAATGGGTTACCTGCTCTTTAAGGAAGCCTTAGCCATTTCTATAGTAGAACTCTTAAAGTAGACTTGTACATAATGGTGGGGGTCTAGATTTAGGCAGAGAGAACTGCATGTAGTAAGCTGATTACTGTCATATGTACCTTGCAGTATCCTGCTGATTTCAAATTATTTAAGCTGTTTAATATCCTAAAAAGAAGAATATAAAACATAAAATTAAGTAAAATTAACCAAAAAAAAAAAAAAACCAAAGCTGCAGAAGAGCTAGGATAATTAGTTGATATGATTCTCCACATATTCTTTCCAGCTGTATAAGCAAGTTAACAGATACCAGTGGTTATTTAGCTCTTAATACTTTGTCTGCAGCAACTTGTTTCTGTGGCTGGGTCTCAGCCTATTCCTTTTTTGTTAGTGCTGTGTGACTGATAAATTCCCACTCTAAACAGCTGCTGTAAATCTGTTTGATTTGCTCTCCACCCAGGAGCGGCCTTAGGTCAACTGGCGCACTAGGCAAAAGGGCTCCATGGCGCCCCTCACCACACTACCTGGTGCCCCCATCCTGGTCTACCCTACACCAAATAAATACTGGAAAAGCACCCCTACTAGAGCAGTGCCCTAGGCGGCCTATGTCTAAGGTCGGCTATGTCTCCACCCCAATTCCCACTCCACCTCCCATATCAAAGGTTAATTTTTTACTCATTATACCTACTGCCCCTCTGTAGTTCAAAATAAGCCCCTCCTCCTTACAAACCACACCATTTCACTTCCTTTTTACTTTCACTGATAATCTAAGCACATTTACTCCTCCCTTATCACTGTTCTACTCAGATCAGTACTCACTGCCTCTTCTGTTCTTAACATACTCGTCTTGCTTACTTTAAAGTCTTTTGTACATACTAATATAACTCTTAATCTGCTCTACTCTACTCCAAGACTCAGTAAAACATTTGTGCTAAAAATAGCTTTTCTGCAGCTTTGGTTAGTTGAGTGTAATGTATGTAGCTTTTTACTACTTAATACACCCTCTCTTCTAAGCTGTAAGTGCTAGTTTGAAGTACCCTTTTTCTTAAACTGCAGGTGTTAAAACATAGATTTTCATAAGGGTCAGTGCTGCAGTATCTTAACTTGTATGGGTTATATTCTGCTAAGGATAGAACAGCCATCCAACTTCCAGAGATTTCAGTGTACATTTACGCACCCAAAACCTATCCGCTTAAACTGAGCTAAAAGTCAGGTTTTTGAGCATCAAGCCCTTTAGAGCTTTCCTGCTGCCAATGAGAGCTCTGTTCCGTGGACTTGGATTGATACAATGCTATTCCATTGCTGGCAGTGTAGGGTGGTGGCATGGCATACCCTCCACTTTCTTTTCTGTACAAGTTATTTAATTAAACTAGGAGAAAGTCTTTTAATGACTCAATTTGCACACTTGAATGGGAGCATAACTTTTTTTTTTACTTTTGTGGTAAAAGTTGTTGAAGTTTTAGGATATTTTTTTTCTGTAGTAAAAGTTTACTTTTAGGGCTGGGGTGAGTGTTTAAGGTGCTTTTTACTGTGCTTTAGTGGAAGAAAAAGTTACGTTTTTACAATTTATTTATTTTACCAACTGTTGCTGCTAGGCCTCCCAGAGAATCTGGCACCTTTTTTGGTTTAACCATGGAACCCCTACCAATTCCTACTTTTGAATGATTCTCTTTCTCCGAAAATATTTCCAGAATGAATCTGTTTCAGTGTAAAGTATTGACATCTGTCAATTCCCTCATAAAGTATTGTGATTTGTTACAACTGGAACTTCCAGGGCCTACTCCTTTTTCTCCTGTTCTTTCTTCTTTGGAGGACATTTTTGTCACAGCCTTTAAGTTCCTTGACAGCCTGCTTCCTGAAAAAAAATAAACTTCATAAACTGCCTCAGGGGTTTGTTTTCATGCACCCATCCCAGATCTGACTTCAGCAGTTATTGTTTTAGTGAAATCTCCAGCTTAAACACATGGTTAATACTAATCCCACACCTTCAGATAAGGATGGGCTGTCTTTTGATAAATTTGGGAAAATGTGTATTCTTCTGCAACACTTTAGAGTTTTCAACAGTTAAGCTCATATGTTGAGGTTTATGCTTGCCTCTTGTGAAAGTATGAGGACTGTTTTAACATCTGTTTCCTCGTGTGAAGAGTAATCCGTTTTGTGTAACTTGTTGTTTTCTGACTCAGGTGACTTGCCCAAGCCCATTGTTTGAAAAGTGAATGTTTCTGCTGATGTCATCTCCAGGGCTGCTACCATTAGAACTGTTTGTTGGAGGTGTACCTGGCTGCATTCTAAAAACATCCTAGTTGATGTCAGAAATGAAATTTTAAATTCTTCCTTGGATATGCAACTAGCTTTTGGATGATCTGCTACAGGGGTAATGAAAAAGTGTGGAGTGAGAGAAAGGATGAGTCAGGGGATCGCTCAGACTTTGCAGCCCTTCTTCTCCAAGTTTGCCAAGGGATTCAGTGCTCCCATACACAACTTTCTTTAAAAAGCAAAATAAGCAGTCCTAGCAAACTGCTGGTTAAGCAAATGTTTAAAAAGCAGTGGCTGGAAAGTTTCAGAAAGAAAGCAGGAAACCCCCAGAACAAAAAAACAGTCCAATAATTCTGACTGCAGGATTTCCAAACCCCCTCCCACTCTGGCAGTTTTTTCATCCTTCAGAAAGTCTGAGCCTGCATTTCTGGCTTTTGGCAACAGATAGTTTCAGACGCGTTACAAGTGTCATCCATCAATGTTTACAGATAGCAGAGAGTCTCTTCCTTCTCACCCATAAGACCAGTCTCTTCTCTCTTCCCTCCTGTCATTCACCCTGTGTTTGCAAAGGGGGTGATAAAAGCTGCCCCTCCTCCTCAGTTAGGGGAAAGGTTTAATTCCAGAATGTGTCTGGTGCAAAAGAAATATGATTCTTGGAGACCAGTTTGAATCTTTCTTTTTGGTTCTTTGTGACAGTATCCATGTTCAAAATGCTGTTCTTTCACAACTTGTTACCCCTTATCCCCCATTTGAGTTTTCTGGTGAACTTAGATTTAACAGATCCAGGTCATATTCCCATAGAGCCAAATTTCAGATGATTCTTAAGTTTTTTTGTGTCTGGATCACACTGTATGTTCTGTGCATTACCCTTTGGCCTATCTATTGCTCCGCAAGTATTCACAGAAAGTCTAACTCCTGTGATTGCCTTCTGCAGACTAAAAGGATTTCACATATTTCCTTATTTAGACAACTTGCATATCTTTGCATTCTCTTTTTCAAAATGTCAGGAATGTCATTTGGGGAAAGGATCTCCTACACAGGATAGGATTCCAAAAAGTTTACAGAAGTCTAGTGTGAGTCTTTCTCTCATGATTGTTTTCTTTGTTTCTCCCAGACATCTCTTCATCTAAGGAAGTTCTCCGGTTTCTGGGTCTGATGGTATCTATGATAGTTTGGAATACCTCTTGCAAGACTCCACATGAGAAAAGTCCAGTGCTACCTGAAATTTCTCTGGTCCAAGCATCAATATTCCTGATATTTCAGGTTCCCATTTTGGGATTTGTGAAAAGGAAAATTTTGTGGTGGGGGAGACCAAATTTCTCAGAAATCAGGTCTCTTTCTCCCTTCCTGCTCTAGCACAGTCACCTTATTTGGTGTCAGTGGCTTCTTGGCTTCTTATAAGCCTTCTAAATTGTCTTCAGCTAAGTTACTTCCCTCTGATAAGGACAGCAGAACCATGGAAAGGCTAGGTAAGACGGTGTATACTTCTGCTAGCCTAGCCTTTAGATCTGTCAGTTATCAGACACATATGACCATGTATACATTGGCTCTTCTCTATCAGGCCCTTGTATTGCCTAATTAATTTAATTTTAACAGTTTCAGAAATGTTCAAGACAAATCAGGCAGTCGTCACGTTATTACAGCAAAATTAGACAATGCATATAAAACAATATACTATAACTTAAATAAAATTCATCATAGTGTGTAAAAAAAAAACTGTATTAATACATCACCAGTTAAGTTAAAAGCTTCATCCTTTCCAACAGTTTGACTGGGAAGCCCCCTTTCAGCCAGGCAGGAGTCTCTATTGGGAAAATTCCTAGACAGGGCATCCACTACACAGGCAAGGCTTCTGTCTGACTGAGCAAGTCCCATCTTTTAAAAGCTGTGTGTGTTAACACACACAGGATTAGCAAAGAATATGTTGAAACAAAACACAGACGTTGGCCTGACACCCAGGAATGTTCAAGTAAGCCTGCTAGTTCCTGTGGTTACCTGAAAACATCAAGAAATGTGCACAAGTCATCTGCCAGGTCTCAGGGTCACAGAGCTTGTGCAAAAAAAAGAAATAATGTGGAATAACAAGTCGTAAAGTAGTTTCAAAAACAAGAAGAAATGTGAAAAACAAGAAAAAATAGAAGCCTCATTCCCATATTTACATAGCACAAAATAGAGGAAAATATAGCACAAATAATATTAACCCTTTACTATATTAGATTTACCATACCAAGTCAGCTGTCAGTTCACTTAACACTCGGTGTATACCTTTCGTATCACATGTGGTCCTTTGACTACTGACTTAGTTATAGGAAACTAGTAATAAAACTTGGGAAGCCTTTTTGTATATACAATATGTTAAATAGCAATTCCAAATAGTTAATAAAATTAGTGTTATTACTATGGGGTGTATTATCCAGTGTAACAGTTTGGTCCCTGATGATGACCATCTGGTGAATGTATCCCACCAGTTGTGTGCTGTAATCTGATTCAGCCTTTCTTCCTAAACAAATCAGTTTCACCCCCAATTATACTCCATTTCATGATGCAGTTGTGCTGTGATTTACAGTCTGTAAATGTTTTTGTAACTGATGAGTATTAAATACTGTATACAAAGAATTCGGTGAAAAGGGTGAGGTTGGAATAATACAGAGCTTCTGGTAGCCAGAGAAATGATGTTCCAGTATGAATCTCTGGAGTAAATACACAAGTTTCATTATGCCAAATCAAATGTGTAATATTACTTATGCAGCCTACAAAAGGATGACCAAGATTGTGACAATGATTGATTAGTTATTAAACATATAAATTGCGAACCAATTTCAGTAAACATTTCAAAAGTGGAAGGCAATATAGTCCATTTACATATGTTAATTGAATGCTGAAGAAAACATGGTTCATATATAGGAGAATGTTGTCCACAGATTCGTTCGTTCATAGTATTGGTGCAATGATGTCCTTCAAGGATGCATCTGCAGTCCTTACATATGGGTTGTCCTGCCTCAGGCAGCCCTTCTGTCGGCCGGATTCCAAAGTCTGGGTCCGGCATCGGCTGAGGTCGCCTTCCCAGCCGACGCCATCTTCCCCAGTCTTTCTTGCGAAGCAGTTCGCAAGTGCCAGTCGGCCAGCTCCTGTAATTTCAGCTACGAAGACTTCAAAAGCTAAGTACCCGTTGGGGACTCTTTCTTGCCTCAGCCGATGTCAGATCAAACGGTTAAAGTTAATAATTGTTTAACTTGTGGGAAACAAATACCTCATAAGGATTTCCACTCTTACTGCCTCCTGCCTAGGCCCAGACCATGACGTCTCGGCCTGTGCAGCCTGTGCTTCCTTCAATAGACGCACTCTTAGGCGGGATAGTTACTGTTGCAATATGCCGTCGGAGCTTCCGACTACTCATTTACCCAAAAAACGGAAGGACAAGGACCGGCGGTCCGTGGTTTCAAACCACGCCTAGTGTCTCGGTCTCTGCTGAAACCGAATCCTTGGTGCTTCCGACCGACGAAACCGCACAACCGACAACTTTGGTCCCGGAGGCCACCTCTGAGTCGGTCATAGAATTCCCCTCTGAAACCGGTGCTCTGGAAACATCCGACACCATTTCTCTAGATAAAACTACTCCAGCACATGGGGCAGACAGGCCTCCTGCATCCATGTCCATAAAGGCATTTACATGTGCTAAAGCTGCTAAACAGCCAAAGTCTCTCCCTCCCAAGGCTATTCCTCAGGGATCCACTACTGGTTCACAGGTTTTAAGTTTAGCTGAGGACCTTATTTCCTTAATTAGGGGCTCTCAGCCACATCCGGACAGGGGCTCTCAACCTCCTCTAGACAAAAGGCCCAGGGTTGAGCACACAGATCCCCAGTCTTCTGATGAGGCCTCAGATGACTCTGCCCTATCAGACTACCAGGAGGAGGCCTTTACAGCCTACGAGGATTCTGATGCAGAGGAATCTATTCCCTCGGCCTCCGCTCCTGAAGAGTTGTCCTTTGGGGAGACCCTTCACTCCATGAGAGAACATTTCAAATGGCAGGGCCAGGAATTCTCTGATTCCAGGAAGAGATTAAGGACTTTTTTGCATTTACCTCAGCATAGACCTTATGGCTATTCCTCCTGTTTTAAATGTCATTGATGATGTGTACTCTGAGTCTAGCATTTCCCCTGACTCCCTTCCTCCGGCTCCTGTCAAGCCCGACAGGTACTACAGGGTCCCGGACTCGCATCATTTCCTTTACAAGGGCCACTCTGCTGACCCAGAAACTATTTCCCAGGGTTGCAACCATCACTTCTAAAAATCCACTTCCTTCTGGAGATGGGGTAAAAAGTGTATACTACTTCCACTCTTTCTATGAGGGCATTAAATTGTCAATTCCATATGATACAGTACCAAGAGTATTTGTTAGATGAATTGCATAAAACTATCTTCACCTGAACCCCTAGATGCACTTCAGGATCTGGTACATAACTCCCAGCAGGTTAGCAACCATTTCTTGCAGTGTGGTTATGTTGCATTGGAAGCTTCATGTAGGTCAGCAATGACAGGTGCAGTCATACGTAGACATGCTTGGCTGAAGGAACAATCTCTGCCAGATCATGTTAAAGCAAAGCTTCTAGATGCTCCATTGGAAAAGCAAAAGTTATTTGGCTCCACGGCTCAGGAGGTCTTAAAGAAATTTGAGGAAAAGGCTAAATCTGTACAAACAGTCAAAGATTTTCTCCAGGTCCAACCTCCAAGATTCAGCAGAAATTGGCCTTCTAAGAATTGGTCCCTCCGGACACAGACAGATCACAAAGAGGCAGAAACAGGCGTGCTAGAGGTAGAGGGCAAGCTCGAGGCTCCTACAGAGGACGTCAGTGGCAGCCTCCTAACCAGAGAGGTACTGCAGGGTGTACAACTACTACACAAGGACCATCTCAATGACTTGACTTTGACCCCGCCAACCAGGGCTCAATTAGAAGCACCTTTGGGCGGAAAGCTATCTTTATTCTCAAAAAATTGGCACAGTATTACAAAGGACAAATGGATACTGCAAATAATAGACAAAGGATACAGATTCCATTTTCATACATTACCGAAAAGACAAGGCATGCCAAACCTGCCACCAAACCAAAGGGCAGAGGCTTTCAAGCAAATTTCCAAACTACTACAAATGAAAGCAATAGAAAGAGTCCCTCTCACAGAACAAGGCCAAGGATTTTATTCCAGACTATTCCTTGTTCCAAGAAAAGAAAAGGAATGGAGGCCTATTCTGGACTTGTCCGCACTGAATACTTACCTCATCGTGCCAAAATTCAAAATGCTGACCTTACAGCAACTCCTTCCCATGCTGGGCAAGGGGTCCTGGCTGGTAACTCTAGACCTCAAGGAGGCATACCTGCATGTCCCTATCAGACAAAGTTGCAGAAGACACCTCAGATTTCTTGCAGGTTCAGAGCATTATCAATTCTCAGCATTGCCTTTGGCTTATCTACTGCGCCCAGAGTATTCACAAAATGCCTGGCATCAGTAATTGCACATTGCAGACGTCAGGGGATTCAAATATACCCATACCTGGACGACTGCCTCATACAAGCAGACAGCCAGCTAACACTGGTAAAACACTTAAACTATGCCATCCGACTACTACAGGCCTTGGGATACACAGTCAACATTCAGAAATCAAGACTTGTTCCATCCCAACGAATAATTTTCCTGGGTGCAAAACTGGATACAAACACCCAAATTGCTTTTCTCACAGAAGAAAAACAAGCACAACTACTGGATTACTTCAGAAATCTGACAACACAAACCCAGCTTACTGCAAGGAAGATCCTGCAGGCCCTGGGTTTCATGGCATCTTGCATTCTTCTGATTCCACTAGCAAGGCTGCATATGAGGAAACTACAATGGTACCTAAGGAGTCTGTGGTCTCAGCACAGTCACAGCCTAGAAACTTTGATCCCCCTCATTCCATGCCTTCAAAAGGAATTCCTGTGGTGGGCAAAAGCAAGCCAGTCAAACAAGGGCCTGCCTTTCAGCAAGCCACATACCAGCCAAACCATTACAACGGACGCCTCAGACAATGGATGGGGAGCACACATGGAGGGCAGATGCATTCAAGGACAATGGACACAAAAAGAATCGCATCTACACATCAACCAAAAGGAAATGCTGGCAGTGATACATTCCATCGAGGTCTTCAAGCACTTCCTACACCAGGGTCACCTGTTAATAAAGACAGACAATACCACAGTTATGTGGTACATAAACAAGCAAGGAGGTACCCATTCATACCCTCTTTGCAGGCTGGCAATGAATCTGGGAACTTTCCTAAACCTCAATATAGAGCTGCATTCCCAGTTCAAAGACAATGTACTGGCGGACAGCCTGAGCAGAAACATCATGGATCCACACGAATGGATGTTGCACCCAGATATCTTTCTCCAGATAACACAATCATGGGGAAGGCCGGACACAGATCTGTTTGCCTCCCACCACAACCATCAACTGAGGAAATTCTGCATAAGGACATACCATCCTCAAGCATGGAAAGTGGACGCCCTCTCCTTTAGCTGGAATACTCTAACAGTATATGCATTCCCACCGCTGCCATTAATGACCAAGGTCTTACTGAAGATCAGGACAGAGCAACCAAAAGTAATTCTGATAGCTCCGGACTGGCCAAGACAACACTGGTACCCACTGTTAAGGAGCATGTCACGCACGAAACCTTGGCCTCTACCACAATGGCCACTTCTACTGACACAACACAATTGCAAGACTCTGCACTCCAGCCTCAAAACCCTACAGCTAATAGCCTGGAAAATACCCTGACTCCTCGCCAGGATAAGCTTTTCAAGAGGGTACAGGATATCATCATGGAAGCCCGGCGGCCTTCCACAAGAAAAGCATATTCAGCAAAATGGAAAAGATTTCGTACCTGGAACACCACAAAGGGTCAAGATTCATGCTTCAGCAATTTCAGCAGCACTGATCCACCTGTATTCTCTCATCCTCTACTAAGGCAGTTTCTAAGAGGGATAAAAAACATCAACCCTCCAAGGAAACCACCAGTGCCTACATGGGACCTTAACTTCATGTTGGAAAAATTTAACTCTCCGTCCCTTTGAACCAGCAGCATCTTCAGAATTACAATTCCTATCTTGGAAGACTGCCTTCCTTCTGGCCATAACCTCAGCAAGAAGAGTATCTGAATTACAGGCCCTCATGGCAGTTCAGCCATTTCTCATTTTTCATCAGGACAGAGTCTCTTTGAGAACCAATCCTTCTTTCATGCCAAAGGTGGTATCCAGGGTCTCTTTGAACCAAGCTATTCACCTGCCGACCTTCTTTCCAAATCCACAAAATAAAGGAGAGAAACTTCTGCATACTTTGGACATCCACAGATAGTTGCACTACTACTTGGACAGAACTAAGACTTACAGAAAAACTGACCAACTCTTTGTAGCATATGCTGCTGGTGTACAGGGAAAAGCAATTTCCAAACAGACAATTTCAAAATGGATAGGAAATTGCATTCGGTTCTGTTACTCCTTTCATGGAAAAGCTGTGCCAGCTAACATAAGGCCTCATTCCACCAGAGCAACAGCCACCTCCACAGCCTTCTTAAGAGGGGTGGCTACAAAGGACATTTTAGAAGCTGCTACATGGAGCTCTGTGCATACATTTTCCAAGCATTACAACTTGCCCTTATATTCCAGATCCAGAGCAGGCTTTGCTAGTGCAGTCCTGCAGGGCATGTTAGCTACACCATCCTTTTCTTAGGTCCTACCTCCCCTAGCTTGGCTATGGTATTCTACCCATATGTAAGGACTGCAGATGCATTCTTGAAGGACATAGTACAGTTTTGTACCTACCAATAATGTAGATGTCCAATAGGTATGTATCTGCAGTCAGGTTTTCCCTCCCTCCTACCCCTCTGTGGTTTACTATTGGTACATATCCCTCATTTTAGCTATCTGGGGTTATCTTTTATGGTGTATTTGTTTTTTTATTGATGTGCATGTTTGGAATTTTTTCATCTCTCCAAATTTAGCCTTACTTAGAGGGCAACTGGCATCTGGGGCAAGAAAAACTGAGGAAGATGGCGTCTGCTGACGCTTTTATATCCCAGGCGACCCAGACTTTGCTGAGGCAGGACAACCCATATGTAAGGACTGCAGATGCATACCTATCGGACATCTACATTTATGGTAGGTACAAAACTGTACTTTCCAGCTTGTGCATTCTGTTAGAGAAATCTGTATAATTTCTTTCCATTTGTGGTAGCCAGTATTGAAAAGGATAGATAGGAGGTCCAAGTACCAAGGGTAATACCAACAATTCACGCATATTTCTAGTATTAGTAACATTATAATGAACTATATGTCCAATACAATATTTATCAGTACATTTGTTTCATCAGAAGATAACTTTATCCAGTTATTTTTAGGAATCCACTTGTGAAACAATTGTCACTAAACAAATTATTAACTAATAATTTAGTTTGAAGAGAATTCCTTTGTATCTGCATGTACATAGACTGTAGAGTACATTTTTTTCCAGTTTACAAACTTGAGTTTCATTTGCATCAAAGTTTAAATTACTAATTGCTGAATCATTGAACTGTCAGAAATTCTTTTTCATAGTTAACTGTTTTGAGTGTGTCAAACAGTGGGGTTCCACTAAGCCTGTAAATGGACAATCAGAGATAACCTGAACAGTAGTTTTCAATTTATTAGCTAAGACTTTAGCATCAATTGCATTTGAGGGTTCCTAACCTAGTTCCTACACCTCCTAACAAGGTGTCATACCAAGCTTGTCTTCTATACATTTCAGTGCTCAGGAAAGTAATCTTAAAATGCAATACATTGAATTGATATTTTTGCTCTACATATTTACATGTTGAAGGAATTTTTACTACTTGATCAAAATGTGTTGTAGGATTATTGTTCAGTATAATTATAATTGAAGCCCATGCATTCCTATTACTAATTTCGGAACTGTTCATGCAAAATAACTCTATTTTGTAGATACATAGTAAAATTAAAAATGTTTATTATTTTTACATCGATACCTAGTTTCATAATTTCTAATACAATCAATGTCAAGATTATAGCATTTTATATCCATTTTGTTAGTTGCTTCAGTCGTAACTTCTCCTTCGTTTAATAATTGAAGATGCGCATGTCCTTTTCGTGCTCTTCAAATAGTTACATTTCCTGTAATTGTCATATTTGCAATGCCACAACCTTCATTAGCTGGACATGTAAAATTAAGTCTGTGTTCTATTTCTTGTACTATTACTCCATCCCCACTGTATTGTTGTAGCGTTAAGTTTCTGTACTTTCACACCCGGTGTTACAGTTTCGACCAGATGGACTCCACATAGTACAACGATTACTATGCATTTCAATGAAATTACAAAGGAAATATATTTATTTTCGTAGCTAACATTTGTTTGCAGGTACATATTCCCATTTTTCCTGTCCTGGGCTCATTACTTGAATTGTGTTATCTTTTCTTGTAGCAACCACTTCAGCTAGCTCAGGTAATTTATTTGGTGATTGGATCCAAAATTTTGCACTGTTTGTGGATCCAAATCCCTTATCTCCTCTGTCACGGTGGTGGGGGCTGTTCCTTTTACCACAGACCTGTCATACACTGGTGTTATGAGAAGTTGAGCCACTCTGTTCCCCTTTTGTATTTGCAAGTCTGAAGTGCCACTGTTTATTAATATCACTTTTTCACCTTGGTAATCAGCATCAGTGACACCTCTCGTAATCTGTATACCTTTTAAAGCTAATCGATTGGGGTGCTGTCAAACCACAATGTTCAGGAGGTATTTGAACTCGCACTCCTGTTTCAATCAGTTGAATGTCTCTGGGTTTTAACCTATACATTTGTAAGGCATGCAAATCTAAACCTGCTGCTTCTGGAGTTGCTCTAAATGGAGCCAGAGCACCCTCTTTCATTTCCCAGTACATAATGGTATTTGAAGCTACATAAGGTGTGATCTGCAATGATGGGGTCAACTTCTCGTTAGAAGACTCAGTTTCTCCATTTGGTCTGTTTAAAATTTGCAGAGCCATGTTCAAATTCTCTCCAGTTTTGTATGGAACCATGTCCCAACTTTCTTAATTGCTCTTTTAACAATCCATTCATTTGCTCATTCAAACCTGCTGCTTGCGGGGTAACAAGGGTGTGACACACCCATTCAATGTTGTGCTGTTTGCTATAATCCTGTAGCATTTTTCCCTTAAAATGTAAGCCATTTTCAGTTTGTATATGGAGAGGAATGCCATAGTACAAAATGATCAAGTCAATTGTTTTCCTGCATAGCTCTTTTGTATGGATATGTTAATACATATCGACATCCTTAACTAAAGGGTAATAGTCCTATGTAATTAAGCTGCCATATTTCCCCAGGTAGTTTGCCTCTGCCTAAGTGCCCCTGTACAATGTGTGGTGGTTGGTCTGTGCTCCGTATGTTGCCATAGAGGGCACTGTAAGATTAACCGTCTTAATTACATCCATAGAAATCAGAATACTCTTGTTTGTGCCCTTCTGTAAGTGGCCTTTTCTCCCAAATGTCCACACTTCTGATGAGCCCACTTTGCCATGCCAGACTGATGTGATGTATTCTTGTCGGTATCCTTGTCAACCTCTGCCACAGCAATTTTAGTTTGCTCGTCTGTAATAGAATGAAACTATGGTTCTAGAGAATCAGTTGTGCACTGAGCATCTACATGATGCACAGTAACGGTGCTCTGAGATAACATTTCCCACATTTGCTTCCATAATTCCTTTCTCCACACCTCTTTTGAATGTGTATTCCAGTTGTAGGCAAGCATATAGCTAAACCATTTGCTACAGACCAGGAATTGGTGTAAATGACATTTTCCTGGTGTTTCCTGTCTTAAAGCTTGAAACACTGCATGTAGTTCAGCATATTTGGCTACTCTTACCATCATCTTTGGTGGTTAATGTTTTAGTTGTAGGATTGTAAGACACAGCTTTCGAACACCTTTTGTTTCCTGCATATTTTGCTAATCCATCAGTAAACCAGGCATGTTCCTTTAGCTGCAGTGATAATTCAGCATAAGGTTCTCCCCACTTAACTGGAGATTCAACCACTGAAGTTGTTCCAGGTGACAATTGATTGTGATTTATCAGTCACAGGTATATGAGCTATTTTCTCATGTAACATAGGCACCCCTCCTGCACCTGCTTTAGCCTGATCCTGAATGTACCATTTCCATTTAATTACACTGGCTACGTGTGTGTCCTATTCTGTGCATTTTGGGCAAACTCCCATTGCATAATGGGAATTTCAGGACTCAAAGCTGTAGTATGTCCTACAGTCATTTGTTTCCGTATCTACAAGACCATCCGGTAACAAGGTAGTAGTTTTTCAAAGGGAATATACCTACTCCCAGCTTCAGGTAATTTTCTAGTCCAAAATCCCAAAGGCACTCACTTGGCACCTTGTTTTTGCCATAAGCTCCAGTTGTATTGATCATGTACTGACACATGCAACTCTACTTCACCTTTCTGCTTGGAAAACCAAAATGACAAACTATAAACCAAAAACCAAACATCTGGAAGCTGTATCGGAAAAGCCACATGTTTATTAAAGATGAGCGCTTTCGTCCCTTACTAATAATTTGAGACTTAAATAAGAAACCTCACATGATGCTAATTACAAATGAATCAATGAAACAAGCATGTAAAAGTTTAAAGAACTAGGATAAGAGTTATTCGCACCAAAACTCTAACATACCTAAAATGAGTGTAAGCATGAAATGTTACATTAAGACACCTCCCATTTTATATTTATCTCACTAAGGCTTTTAATTTTAATAAGCATTCAAGAGTTGCCAACTCATTTAAGCCTGGCCATGCTGTTGCATTTAGATATAAAATCCAAAAAGGTTCATGTCTCTCCATATATAAACCCATGGTCCACCACTTGCATTCTGATCCACCTTTTCGGTAATGGTAAACTTAAAATTATGTCCTGGGAACTCGATACATTTGCATAAGGCATGAGTGATTTTTTTTCTTTTGAATCTCGTAAAGGTGCTCATACATGCAATGTCTAAGCTTTCTTTCAGTTTTTCTGACATAATTGGCAAAGAGCTACATAAATAACACCACTAGTTTTACAGTTATACCTCCCATTCATCCTAAACCATTGTCCATTAATAACCATATCACCAGCAAGAATATTTACAGAGAATAATTCTCACACTTACTCATACAGGCGTTAATGTTGGAAACTTTTGTTGTGCTTTCCAATATGTTTTTTAAATTAGGACATTTCCTGTAAGTGATACAGGGCCTATCACTCACCTTGTCTGTAATAGAACAATCTTCCTTGGTAATATTCCAGTTTTTAAAAATTAACTCCTTTATTAGCTCACTGTCTGAAGTAAAAGTAATATTGAAGGAGAGGTTATAGTACGCCTTCTTTCTATTGTCCCTAATGAACAATTATCTTATTTCTTTAAACTTTTACAAGCTTAATTGTTTTAT
Organism: Protopterus annectens; assembly: GCF_019279795.1. Classification (NCBI taxonomy): domain Eukaryota; kingdom Metazoa; phylum Chordata; order Ceratodontiformes; family Protopteridae; genus Protopterus; species Protopterus annectens. The sequence goes on from NC_056748.1 coordinate 482,146,398, forward strand.
TGATTCATTTGTAATTAGCATCATGTGACTTAAGTCAGTTAATTTTGTTTTATGTTATCTGATGGTCTGAAGTTATCAGTAAGGGATGAATGCGCTCATCTTTAATAAAACATATGGCTTTTCTGATACATCTTCCAGCCGTTTGTTATACATTTTTGCATGGTCCATAAATCAAGAGCCCGTTGATTAGTTTGCTTAGCACTTTCAAATACCTGCTGCTGTTCATCTCGCCAGGTAAATTCATACTCTTTCCTTGTTACTTTGTACAAAGGAGAAAGTATTTGACTCAAATGAGGGATATGTTGCCTCCAAAATCTAAACAATCCAAGGAATTGTGCCTCTCTTTTATTTTGAGGAGTTGGGAATTCTAAAATCTTTTGCCTAGCTCTTGGTAAAATCTCTCTCTACCTATGATGCCATTGGATACCCAGAAGCTTGACAGTTTGCTGGTCCTTGGATTTTAATGGCATTATTTCCCCGCCCTTCAATGTCATGTGTTCAGTTACTTTTTACAATTGTTCCTGCACTGTTTTTTCATGTGATCCCTGAATCAGAATGTCACCTATGTAATGAGATGTTTGTGTATCCTTTGAAACTTGCATTTCATAAAGATGTTCAGCCACTACCCTGTGACATATGATTGGGCTTTGTAGGTAACCCCAAGGTAATCTTGTAAAAGTATACTGCCTACCTTGCCAAGTAAATGCAAACTGATCATAATTCTTCTCAGATATTGGTGTGGTGAAAAAGGCATTTGCCAAGTCAATTAAGCATAACAAGTTCCCTCATGTTTTTGTATATTTTCAATCAATCTGATAGTGTCTGGAACTGCAACCATTAGAGGAGTATGTTTATTCAATTCCTGATAATCTACTGTCATTCTCCATGAACTATCACTTTTCTTTATGTGCCATACTGGATTGTTCCATGCAGCAGTGGCTGTTTTTAAAACACCTGCATTCAGTAAATCTTGAATAGTCTCGCCTATCTCATTATGCCCTCTGGGAATGCGATACTGTTACATGCTCACTACCTTGGCAGCCAAAGGTAGTTCTTCCGGTAACATTTTAACATGTCCCACCATAACCGACATAGCTGAAATGTACGGTTTTGTGCTATATCGATACTGGCCATCTGCAATATTCAAAGTCAACCCTTTCAGTATGTCAATTCTGATTATATATTCTTGAATAGGTACAATCAAAACAGGATATTTCTTTTTAGGTAACTCCCTATTTTCATTTCTAGTAGTGTTTTAACAGCTTCAGTTATGTCTTTCCTGGTTAGAGGTCGCCACAGTGGAACTCTGGTCCGCTAATGATTGGCAGTAGATTTTTACATGCCGAGTTGCCAGCCCTGATGCACAACCTTCAACGAAGGTACGCCCATTCACGGATGTCTCCACACAGAAGACTCTAGCTGAGAATCGAACAGGACAACGTGTTACTGTGAGGCGACAACGCTACCTCTCAGTAAGACTAATAGCTTCAGTCTTTTTTCTTAATACTGTAGTAGTGACATGTTTTCCTTTAAACAAGTTTGGGTTTCCATAAATTGGAGGCCTATGCTTTGGTATCAACCAGGCCTCGGAATCTCTGCTCATTTTTATTACACCAGTGAATTACAAGATCTACATAAGGTCATGCATCATTATGAGCCCATCCCCCAATGGAGCTTGGCCAATCTCCTAACCAAATTTAAGGTCAGTTGCCCATTGGCAAATCAGGATACAACTGAGGCTGGAGTGGTGGGGCTGTTGGCTCAACTGAATCACTTGAGTCCCTAACTGATTCCCCCTTTTCCTTTCCTGACGGTTAAACTTCTTGTTTGCCAACGTTCTTGTTCCCGTCATTCTTTTTATTTAATCCTCTCTTTTTATAGAGATTCCGCATACTCTGAGTATCTGTCCCATCGATTTTATCCCTACTCACTCCATCCCGAAGTAGGGCAGTAAACATATCTTTCCTTGATTTGAGGCTCCTTTTCTCGATCATCTTGCTTGTTTTCTTTCCCATCTCCCTTGTTATTCTTTGGTCCCCAGTCTCCCAATTCTCCTAACTGCCTAATGGCTTCGACATCTGAAAGAGGGATTACCTGTTTGATTAATAGTGTCATCATTACATGTTTGTAAGCTGGAGAGGCTAGTCTGATTTTATTTCTTGTAGATACAGACAATGCACATTCCATTAATGCATCTAGAAGTCCCATAAAAATAGCAGTTTTCATTCCCTCTTCCTTGATACGCTGAATTGTATTCCTGAAAGTGTACCCAGGTTTATCATTAGGAGGCCAGTCAACGCCTGTGGGGTATTTTGCATTGCACCCTTCCACTACAAGCTGCAACAATGTAGTCATTCGGGTTAGCATTACTTCTAAAATGATCCTGTGTCATTGTGTCAGAACTTGTAAGACAAAACTTCTGAGAGTCATGTGCATCCAGGTTAAATACTGGCAGTCCCTGTTTTATATAACCTAACCACCCATGCTATCAGTTTCTCCCGGTTTTTGTTTGAATCTGTCATATATGTCAACTATTTCTTGCTGAGTAAAATCTTCCAATGCATTTAACAACTCACCATTAGGGGTTATTAGGTGTGGACTGCAATTATCTCTAGTACTGGTTTAGCTGTGTAATTTTCAGAAGCATTTTAATTTTCATCAGAATGATCAGAAAGATCTGAAGAAAACCAAATGTCCCCATTCCAATAATTGGGGTCCCAATCTACTACTCCTTTACTGATACTCATTTGTAATTACATTTTATTAATTTTAGCCCTTTTTCAAAATTTGTACTGCACTACATGTACTGCAGCTTTTTCAGCCACATTTGGTACATGTCCACTTTATCTGTTAACATTCGATTTTGACACCGTAGCATTACAATCTGATTTTGCAATTCACATGTCTGTTTTTCTAGTTATACAGTTTGATTTACTTAAGATGACCTTTTCTGATGTTTTCTGTAAGCGGCTAACAAAATCCAACCTGCATACCAATTATTTCCCTTTCCCTACTGGAACCTTTTGCAGGCATGTTAATACAGACTAAGGTTCTGCATCTTTTAAACACGTATTCCAATTTTCACTCAAACCTGTACCGTAAGACCACTCCGTGGCCAGCACCCTATAGAGAGCAGCATCCCATCCTGGAATTTCAACATTTGCAGCAGCAATATCTTTATTCTTTTTCTTAAATATTTTGGATCCTGTCAATTATGCCAAGAAAATGTGTTGCCTAATGAGTTTAATTTTAACAGGATCAGAAATGATCAAGACAAAGAAGTCAAGCAGTAGTCACTTTATTGCAGTAAAATTAGACAATAGATATAAAACAACACAGGATAACTTAAGTAAAGCAATTCATCATAGTATATCAAGAAATAACAGAATTACTACATCACCAGTAAAGTTAAAAGCTTCATCCTTGCCAACACTTCGACTGGGGAAGCCCCTTTCAGCCAGGCAGGAGTCTTTATCAGGAACATTCCTGGGCAGTGCATCCACTCCACAGGTGAGGCTTCTGTCTGACTGAGCAGAAATTCTCATCTTTTAAAAACTGAGTGTTGACACACAGGATTAGCAAAGATTATGTTGAAACAAAACATAGGCGTTGACCGGATGCCAGGGAATGCTCCAGGTAATCCTGCTAGTTCCTGTGGTTACCAGAAAACATCAAGAAATGTGCAAAACAAGTCATCTGCCAGGTCTCAGGGTGACGGAGCTTGTGCAAAAACAAGAAAGAATGTGAAAAACAAGTCATAAAGTAGTCTCAAAAACAAAGGATGAAGTCTGAGCAAGGAAATCATAAAGTAGCCTCATTCCCCTAGTTATATCGAACAAAATTAGAGGAAAATACAGCCTAAAGAATGTTAACCCTTTACTGCATTAGTTGTACCATACCAAGTCAGCAGTCAATTCACTTATACTCAAGGTGTACCTTTTGTATCACATTCATATCACAGCCTGTCAATCCATTTCAGACCTTCCTGATTCTGAAGGGAAGGCCTCTGCTCTTGCCTTGTTAGGGACGTCCTCCCAAGTTGCTTACCATTCCATTAAATGCAGCTGTGATGCAGCTGATGCTTCGTCTAGGGATGCTGCTTTTGGATCTGTTTGAGGAGGTATTCCTTGCTCAGACTACATCCTTTGCCTGATGCTAAATTTATGGATGCTGCTCTGGAGAATAAGCACTTGTTTGGTGCTGCTGACATGGAGTTCAAGTCCCTGCGGGAAAAGGGTAAGGACTTACAGGAGTTGAAGTATATTGTTTTGTTTCACCTGTTCCTAAGGTTCAGAGGAATTATCTTGACAAGCCTGACTTTGTCCGTAGACAGTTTCCCCCTCCCCCAGGTTGAAAAGTGTGGTAAAAGGGCTCCCCTTGCTATCCAAACTCCTCCTACTCAGAAGCCTCCTTTTCCTGACAGACCAACTGCTGTCTGACTATCCTGTTCTTCAGAAGCATTCTTCTTTCTCTGTCTTTTCTTGTCCTTTCCTGTTCGGTAAAGGTCACCCAAGACTCCTGGGTTCTTTCCATAATTCGCCAAGGTTATTACAATGTTTGGAAATCATTTTGGCTTTTGCCCCTTTTTGGGGATTCCTCAGCCTCCTCAGGAACAATTGCCCTTTTTTCAGAGTTGCTTCAGGGCCTGTTGGCTCAAGAAACAATTCGAGAAGTTCCAACCCCTCAGAGTGGGAAAGGGGTTTTGCTCCAGAATGTTCTTAGTCCCCAGGAAAGAAGGCATCTGGAGACCCATTCTGGATCTTTCTCAGCTAAACACCTTTTTGAAGATCCATTCCTTTCAGATGCTATCCCTTCAAACCTTGTTTCCTCTGCTACTTCCTCAGGCTTTTCTAGTTTCCCTGAATCTCAAGGATGTTTATCTACACATTCCTATTCGCCCCCTTTTCAGAAAGTTTACATTTCTGTGTTGCTTCATGGCATCTTCAGTTCACTGCTTTGCCCGTTGGCCTCTCTCCTGCCCCAAGGGTCTTCAAATGCCTTGCTCCTGTGATTGCTTTCTGTTGAGAGGGATATAGATATTTCCTTACCTGGTCAATCTGCTCATTCAGGTCTCCTCTCCAGAGATTTTACTTCATCTTCATTTTGATATTTCTGTCCTGCAAAGCCTGAGGTTTACTGTGAATTCCCAAAAGTCATTCCTGACTTTTTTTCAGGATCATGCTTTTCTGGGGTGTAGGCTCCAGACTGTTCCAATGCTGGCATCCTTGCTTCCTTCCAAGGCTTTAACTCTGGTTGCTTTCGTTCCTTCCCTTTTTCCTCTGGGTTACATGGCTTACACCATTTCTATGCTTCCTCTGGCCAAACTCCACTTGAGAAAGCTGCAGGGGTTTCTAAAGTTAGTGTGACTTCAGCAATTCCATTCATTAGATTTTTTAGTCCCTCCTATGCCTCAAACTGGAGCTTCAGTGGTGGTGGATTCATCATTTGTGTCTCAACCTAGGGCTTCCTTTTCAACTTTCTGTACCATCTCAAGAACTCTTCCGTGATGTGTTGGATGTGGGGGGGGGGGGGTCTCCTTTGATCCTCTGAAAGTGTAGGGTCTTTGGTGTCTCTAAAAAAAGACCACATCAGTATCTGAGATAAGCACTGCTCTGGCTCTTCAGGATTTTCATTCTCCTTTCCTTCCAAGGCCCCCTCAAGATTATCACAGACAGTACCACAGTGATGTGGTATGTCAACCAGCAAGGGATTAGTCCTTCAGGTTTAAGATCTACTTATCCAGTATCGAGTGACCCTTCAGGCAGTTTACATTCCCTTGGATCAGAACATAGTGGCAGACTCTCTGAGCAGTTCCATAACATAATCCCATGAGTGGATGCTTCACAGAGATGTTTCTGGACATTGCCCACCAGTGTGGTACTCCTCTAGATCTGTCTATTAGATTGATCTATCTATTAGGAGATCTATTTGCCTCCCCTCTGAATAGACAACTTCCTGTAATTTGCACCAGAGTCCCATGTCCTCTGGCCTGGAAGGTGGACGCCCTCTTTTTTTTTTTTTGGTAGGGGATGTTTCTTTATGCCTTTCCTCCACATCATCTCATTCTGAAGGCCCTGTTCAAGATGAAACAGGATGCTCCCAAAGTCTTGCTGGTGACACACTGTCAGCCCAGACAGCACTGGTTCCCTCTTCCGCATCTAGCCAAGGGCAGTCATCACAAGTTACCTCATAGGGTGGACCTACGCACCCAAGATAAGGGGTTTGTCATCCATTCCCACCTGTCCACTCTTCAGCTGACATGAGTGATTAGGGTTTGATGCCCTTTAGACACCTTTTTTCTGAGGACATGCTTTGGGTCCCGCAGGAGGCCAGGAAACCCACTACAAGAAAATCTTATTTGTCCAAGTGGAAGAAATTTTGCTTGGTGTCTTTCTCGTAATCTGGATCCACTTACTGTGGCTGTCCTTTGTTTCTGTGTTTGTGTGAATTGCTCAATGCACTGGGATGGCATATTCTTCTGTTAAGGCCCACCTATCCGCTGCCTCTGCTTGTCAATGGGTGCCTGAGTTGCAAGCCCTTATGGCCGTTACTCCTTTTTTAGTCCTTCATAGGGACAGGGTGTCCCTTCATACTAATCCCTTCTTTTTATGTCCAAGTTGGTTAATGAGTTGTCAGTCAGTCTATTCATTTGCCCATTTTTACCCTTCTCAACAATCTGCTAGTGAGAAGGTTTTTCACACCTTGGATTTGCATAGACAATTCAAATATTATTTGGATAAGATTAAAGCTTTTTGTATATCTGAACATCTTTGTTTCTTTTCAACCTACATTTTTAGGTTGTGTTATATCTAAAAACACAACCAAGGTGCAAAAGGCAAAGCAATGAATCCAGTTACCATCCGACCCAAATGTGTAAAAAAAAACTTTTTTAACCAAGGTCCACCAGCAGTTTGAAAGAAAAATAAAAAACTGAAATTTAAAAAACAAACGTTTTTTTTTTCTCTTTGTCTCTCTTGCTTTGCCTTTTTTTGTTGGTTTGTGTTTTTGGTTATATATAAAGCCATTTCATTTTGCTATTCTTTTCATGGGAAGACTGTTCCATCTTCTATTAAGGCTCTTTCTACTAGGGCTGTGGCTTCTTCTGGTGGTTTTTTCAAGGGTTTGGATACTAATTCTATTCTTGAGGCAGCTACCTGGATGTGTGTGCATACCTTTACCAAGCACTATAAGTTGGATATGATTTCTAGGACCAGAGCTGGTCTTAGCAGGGCCATTCTTCATGGCTTCTTAGAGGGCTGTGCTGGCCCTTTCTCTTCCCTGTCTTCCTGAGCTATTGAACTCTCCCTATGGTTAAGAATACTGCAACAGTGTTATGGAAGAACATAGCACAGTTATGTAAAATCTTACCATAACAGTAGATGTCCTTTTCACTGCTACAGTATTCACTTTCTCTCTCCTCTCCTTGTCCTTTTTCCTTCTTGGATGTACCTGTTACCTGGTATCCTAAGACTACACTTCTGATTATGGTACATTCTGATGTCACCTTTATGCCCTATGCCATGCACAGGGAGCATTCCTGTGACGTATGGCATACGCATTACAACCTAAAGGCTTTGGTATACTGGCTGGATGTCAGGCTGCCCTAGGCAGGGGTCCATTTTGTAAAGAATACTGCAACAGTGAAAAGAGGTGCATCTACTGTTATGGCAAGATTTTAGACAACTGTATTTTCTCTATCTCAGTTAATTTCATTAAATAGGATAACAAGAATGGATTTTTTATAACTTTTTATAACAGTTCTGTTACGTAGTGTAAAGAGTAGTGTGTTTTTTGTTTTATTGTTTTATGTTGTATTTCCTGTTAAGTGTTATCAGTTGAGGTCTTGACTAAAGAGTGTCTCCTTTAGTTGTGGATCTGCCTTTGAAAAGTGGAATTGAGACGGTTTCCTTCAGACTGTTACATACCTTTCTCAAAAGCTTTATTTTCACAGGCTTGGTAACAAGCTGTGGCAACACCTCTGTCCTGTTTAAAAAGAAATAGGTGTGCCCCATATGCAGTTAGCTTTTCTTACTTGTTCACTGTCATTCCATTTTTTTTTTATTTTATTTTTTCATCTGTACGACTGGCCCAGTGGTTCCCCTTCTAGCACCCAGATGGCTCATTCATTGCCTTGTCCTTTCAGCACCCAGTGTGTTAGTCAAACATGTAATATTAACAGTGTGGCTAAAGGAAAGGACAGACCTTAACACTATTGAATTTTGAAATGGGGGACACCCTGTTGATAGTTTCCTCAAATATACATTGGTTAAGAATATTTTGAAGTTATGGTATTATATTGTGTGCCTATTTACAAAATCTCTACTATTTTCAGTTTCTGTTACAGTAGATTGCAGTATTGTGAGTCGTGCATATGGTGCTCTTATTTTGTAATTAAAAAGTGCTGTATGTCTTCATAGAACCAAGAGACTAGTATTGACGATGTCTTGTTTTAATTTAGAGTAAAACACGCAGTATTCAAAAGAAGGCTTACAGAGTATTGGAGGAAGTCTGTGGTGGAGAACGGGAGTCATGCAAACAGTTTGTGCATAAGACTGTAGAGGAGCTGAAAATGACTTTGCTGGAGTCCCTCAAGAGTGCCTCTTCTCCTGCCAAAAGGGTAAAGTACTCATATAAGCCAGCTGTTGTGATGTTGTGGAGAGAGAGGCATATAGACTCCTGTTTGAATGTGTAATCAATTGATACTGCTGTAGCCTACTATTTCTGCTTTCCTATATAGTTTTGAAGTAGTTGATGTCTTGCAAAAGTATATAACAATAAGGAATTGCATTCATTCTTATTCATGTCTGAAAAATGTAGTTTTATTGTAGAAGTAGGAGCAGTTTGTAATGCTGTGGTATTTCCTAAATTTGCTGTGCACTCTTGGTGATCACAAGTGGGCTTGACGTTTCCTTGTCCGACTGATGCACAGTACTTTTGAGTGGGAAATTCAACTAAAGACTAAATGTAGTTGTTTTTGAGCCTAACGATCTCAAAGGAAGCATTGAGATCTGTTCAGAACCAGTGGTCAAAGACATCGCATACGCAAATGCTGCAGATATAGCCAACCTACTGGCTGATGGATTCAGTGAAAACTTCACCCCTCTGTCCCGCCCATCAGTAAATCAGGACATCCCCATAACTGCCCCCCTCCCCTTATCTCTAGGGAACAGGTCATCACTGCCTTCTCAAAGGCAAAAAATACAGCTTTCATGAGACCTGATAACATCCCAGGCTGCATCCTACATGAACTCCGGCATGAATTTTGTAGCACCAGTAGGCACCCTATTCAACCTAAGCCTGGGTGTACCAGCTTTGTCCCAGCTGAGTGGAGGACAGCCACTATCATCCCTTTACACAAAGGTGGAGTGTCCACCGATCCAGGAAATTATAGACCCATCAGCCTAACTAGCCTGATCTGCAAGGCCATGGAATTGGATTATCATGGGCCTCATTAACAGGGGGTATTGGCAACCTCCAAACACTCGACCCCACACAGTTTGGCTTTGTCAAGGGTGGTCATGTCTGTTAAATCTGGCAACTTTGAGACCGTCACCAAAGCCTACCCTGACCTGGCCAAAGCCTTTGACACTATTCTCCACTCGGGCATAATAGATAAACTCTCTCAACTAGGCATCAATCCCTGTGTTATCAGATGGGTAGCAAACTGACTCACTGATGGAACCCACCTAATCAAAATAGGGGAAGCCGCCTCAAGCAGTAAACCCATAACGAGTGGTGTACCCCAGGGATCGGTCTGGGGGCCTCTGTTATTCGGGATATACTTCTCTGAGGTGCAGGCCAAAACCAGTGGGCTGTGGTTGACCAAGTTTGCAGATGACTGCAAGCTGAGTGTGGTCATCAATTCCCCAAGTGATGTGGACGTCCTCCAAGAGGGTCTCACCCAAACAAATGACTGGTGCCAGAAACATGGCCTCAAGCTGAATGTCAAAAAAATGCATCATCCCCTTTGTGGAGAGTGACGTCCCCACATATAATCATATTAATAACATCCTTAGTACACAATCAGTTGTGAGGGATTTGGGCACCCAGGTTGATAGCAACCTGACTTTTGACCACCATATTGCTTCCTTGTATGGAAGCTTTCTATGTGGCCCACCTCATAAGTAAGGGTATCGCATCCATGGACAAGGAGGTTATAACATCTCTGTATTCTTCCCTTATAAGGCCAATTATTGAGTACAATGCCCCCTTTGGCATGTTCCTTTGCAAAGCACATGCAGCAGCTGGAGAGAACCACAGAAGTTCCTCACCAGAAGAATCCAGGGCCTCAAACGTCTACCCTACACAGATAAGCTAAAAGCCCTGTCCCTCTCCTCAGACTCCTCAGAGATGACTTCTGTCTGGCATAGAAAGCGATCTCAGACACCACGTTGATGGGACTGCTGCATATCCGCAAGTCAAGTTCCATTCGATTAACATACAAGCGCAACCCCAACCTGGTCTGGGACATCAATAGGACTTGTTGGCAGGACAGATTTGTGTCCCAGAGACTCCCCCATCTGTGAAATAGACTCCCTCTCCATGTCAAGCAGAGTACCTTATTAAACCTTTTCAAGCACAACCTGGATAACTGGATGGGAAACAGAAAATACACCCCTGGGAATCCACCTGTTTCCCTGGTGGACAGAGGCTTTGGGTACTGGCTTGTCTAAACATGGGCTAAACTCTTCGGTAGGCTTATAAGAGCCTCAGGGCCAATAGCCTAGTAACTTCCTATGACATTCATGAGGTGATAGGTTGAGAATACAAACGCATACTTTTTCTTTTTTTTTATTATTATGCATATTTGATCCCAATTTTTCTAATGGTAGCAGATACATGAATCATACTTTATCTTAATTCAAACATTTGTTTTCATTTTCAGATAATTTTGATTTTTTTTTTTTTTAATTTGCATGCTCATAAATATTTCTGTGCAGAGAAACATTGTGATTGATCCTTCCTTTGTCACTGTTGCAGTATTCTTTACTATAAGGATATCTTGCTGAGGGTAGCTGTAGTTCCAGCTACCATACTAAAGCCTGGGTCCTTTTGTGCACTATACGTCAGACGTATATCCTGTGCTAACTGTGCAAATTACATAGATGACATGCAACAGTATATCCCTCAGAACTTCTTTGCCACCAGTCTGAACACAATGTTTTGAATTCAGTCTGAAGGTTATACATCTTGTATGGTTCACTGAGCCTAGGGCAGGTAAGTACTCCATTAGGGACTTTACCTTTTTCCCTTACCTTGTGTTATTGAAGGTACCTGTCATCCAGAAATGGAAAATGTGAATGTGGGCGGGTGCAGATTCCCCATAAGTATAGCCTTGATAAGAGGGATTTGGAAGAATAGGCTTAATATTAATTTAATTTTTCAGAATAAATCCTACATAAATACTGTATTCTCTTTTCATAGGTCTAGAAATGCAGCCATAGTAAAGCAGGCCTATGTCTTCATTTTATATTTCACATGTTGCATACAGTTTCAGTAGAAAGCAATGTTTTAGTGAAGGATGCAAATGAGCTCAGTGAAATAACCTTCAAGCTAAAGCACTGATAAGGATAAGATGTGCTAAGAGTGTACAGAACATTTGGTACCAAAACATTGCTTTAAATGGTGTAAGGCTTGGGAACCATGGTTAAAGAGGTGTGTAGAACTTGTAGGAAATTCATTGGGTTTGACTATTATGAGTGTTACTTTGTATTCAGAAGTTATTTCAGTTCAGTTTGGAAATGATTGAGTACGACAGTTCAGTCAAGATACTCAGAAGTACAAATAGTCAGAAGTCAGTAAAAAGTCCAGAAACGACAGAAAACAGAGCAGTTTGTCTTAATTCTGCCATTACAGAGAAAAGGAAGTATCCTGTATAACACTTGTTCAGATCTTATAGGTTCATAGGCTGGTACTGGGCTATCTGCCCGAAGGCATATATTAGCCCAGCCACGTTGTGCGATATTCACCATCCCTTTAGTAGTTCCCTAGACCCTTGTACTAGCAACTAGTACTCTTGGCCCCTATCTAGTAGTGCTGTTGGTGTGAACTTTCTGTTACCCATCCACTCATCAAGGTTCCTCTTGAAGAGTGATAGTGAGGGGCTCTGTCTTATATAGATCGGGACCCTGTTCCATAGTAAGGGAAGTCTCTGCAAAGGGAATCTGTCCCTCCAGCATGTTCTATTCATTGTTGTGTTGAGGTTTATATCCCTAGAGCATGTAGCTCGAGTAGATTTGGTTTTGCTACAATGGAACATGTTCAACAATTCTGGGTTGGACATGGCTCTGTACGTTAGACAGAGATCGCCTCTGAGAAAGCAGTATGCAACAGAGAACAGCTTTTTCAATCGTGCTGCATAGGGCAACTGTTTGAGGCCAGTAATCCTCTTGGTTAGGTACCTCTGTGGTCTCTCCAGCTGCTGGAGATGTCTATCCAGGTACATTCCAATTGGTGCATTGTACTCAATAATGGGTCTGATGAGGGAAGAGTAGAGGGGCACCATTACATCCTTAGATCTTGATGCGAACCCTTTTGTGAATCAGATGGGTCACATAGAAGGATTTTCTAACCACTTTGGCAACATGGTTTATCAAAGGAAAGCTGACTATCTACTTGGGTCCCTAGATCCCTTATTTCTTCTTCAGATTTCAGGGGATTACCTCCTATGTTGTAGTTTGCGGGTACTCTGTTCCTTCCAAAGGGGATTACTACGCACTTTTTTGCATTTAGCTTGAGACCATGGCTTTGACACCATGCATCAGTCTCATTTAGACACTTCTGGAGGCTCTCCATGTCAGCTGGAGACCCTGTTATAGCACCCAGTTTGCAGTCGTCCGCAAACTTAGTCAGCCACAGCCCTTCTGTGCTTGCCTGTACTCTGAGAAGTATATGCCAAACAGGAGTGGCCCCAGGACATAGCCCTGAGGCACACCACTTGTTACTGGTCTGGATTCGGACATAGATCCCGCTACTCTTACTTTATGGGATCTGTCTGAGAGCCAGTTTGTTGAATTACCTTATGCTGCTAATGCATAATAATCACCTGCATCAAATCTTTGAGTGAAACCTTTGATGTAATGTGATCCTATCTCACCTACATTCATTATTGACGGGCTCCGAGCCGAGAATCGGCTCCAACTCGGCCGCTATAACTAGCACAAAGTCTCTCATTGGCTGGGCCAGCCCTGTATCCCAGGATGCACCACGCCCAAACCCCCAGATCTCGTTTGCCGCTCCTAGAGTAACGACGTGGTCTTGACTTGGCTGTGGCTAAGTACCCTCTCTTTTTTTTTAACTTATAGCTGTCGCTCGAGTTATTATACCAAAAAAGCTATTCTAATAGCTACGTTGTCTGTTGTATCCATTTTTTGTGACTGATTGCATTTGTTGTTAGTTAATCCTTCTGTTTGGCAGGCTAGGCCCATTTAAGTTAGAGGGCCTCTGCCCTGTCTTGTGTCGTTAGTGTTCGGGCGTTTAAGTTAGAGCCCTTTCCTCCCTCCCTACCTTGTGTTGCTGAGTGTGCTTCCTGTTGATTTATAGTTTAAATCAAATTTTTGTTGCTCTACTTGTGGGTTGTGTTCCTTATGTCGGGCAAGGAACCAAAAGAACATAAGCCATCTGGCTTTAAAAAATGCGCCAAATGTGCGTATAAGACGTCGCTGACTGATGGCCATGCCATCTGTGTATATTGTCGTGGGGCCATACACTTTCAGGAATCGTGCAGTGTGTGTCATGCCTTCTCTGCCAGGGTTTTACAGGAGAGAAAAAATAAACTTCTCCTTAAGGGTTTGATTAAACCCTCCTTTGCGGAAACTTTGGCGTCTTCTCCCTCTGAGAAATCCAGGTCCAAGACTAATATGAAGTCTCCGGCTCCGACTAGCTCATTGGAGCCTCCGGAGAAAAGGTCAAAAACTATATCTTCTTCCTCTGCTCCACTGGTCTCTGAGCTGCAGGAGGTACTGTCCAAGGCTATGTCTCCTTCCTCGGCTCCACTGGTCTCGGAGCCGCAGGAAGTCTGGTCTGTTGCGGGGTCGGCTTCTTCGACTCCATGGTCGTCGGTGCCAAAGGAGGTTGCAGTGGTTCTCGAGCCTGCTTAGTTTCCGATCCTTTTGGAGCCGATTCGGAGCCGTTCCCCCAGTCTTGTCTCTGTTCCGACAGAGAAGGTTTCTTGACCCCCTTCTGTCTCCTCCAAGTCCTCCAGGCTCTCTGATTCGGATGTCGATAGGGTGGTCCAGAGGCTCCTCCACTCGCCAGTGTTAACTAAATTATTTTCGGCTCCAGCCCAGTCTGCTCCAGAGCCAGCTATTATATCGGTTCCGTTTCTTCCTCCTCCGACAACCTCGGTGTCGTCGGAACCGGAGTCTGCCGAATCGAGTGAAGTCCCTGGGTCGGCTCCGAAACCTCCTGCTAGTCTTTCAGATCTGACCTCAGCTCCAACCTTTTCCATTCCTTCTACAGGTTTCGGTACTCTTGTGTCCTCAGTCAAACCCGAGGGGGATACATCGGGGCTTCAGGCTGCGGCTCCGAGTCTCCCCCTTGGTATTTCGGCTAGGGGTACCCCGACTCCGGTCATGGTCTCGGAGGCGGGTTTTTCGTCTGATTCTGGTGGACCTGCTTCGAGGCTATGAGGAGCACGCTGGCCAAGTCCATAGTGACTTCACCTGAATCGGCAACTCCTTTCCCAGACACTGCGACTAGAGCTTCTGGTGCCCCCCTACCTCTGGACAGTGGGACTCCTAGGCCTGAGGATACTTCCATGTGTGGTCCCCTACTTTGAGGGCCCTTCAGAGTCTGTGCCTGAAGAGCCTCCCAGGAAGAAGTTGTGTAAGAGGAAGCACATAGACTCCCCAGATGAGTCTGTCACCTTGGATACTGACCTTGATGATGCCGAAGGGACCCTGAAGTCGTCCTCTGATGATGTCTCATTCTCCGATATCCTGGAGATCTTGAGACAGCGGGGTGACTGGCCATCCAAAAACCCTTCTGAGGAGGAGTCTGTCTTCCTCAAGGCCTTCGGAGCCCAGCCTTCCACCTCCTGGGTGTCTCCACCCTTCGATGAATTATTGGACCTTATTTGTCGAAGGGTGTGGGAACATCCTGACTCTGTGGAGCCAGTTCCTAGCCGCCCTTATAAGTTCTTATCTGCGCCTCCTGGAAAAGAATTTTTGACCAAGGGAGTACCTGTGGATGCTATGGTGATGGCGTCTGCCACTCAGCAGGACGTGGCAGAGGCTTCTACTTCCATCCATCCTCCTAATAAGGAGTCTAGGAGTATGGATAAGTATGGGAAGCGTACCCTGGCTTCAACGACCTTTACCTTGCGGTTGCTGAATTACTTGTGTCATTTTACGCGGCTCCAAAGGGATCTCATAAAGGAGTTGGGAGATACCCTGTCGGGTAACTTGCCTGAGGCGTTGGCCCAGCCTGTTAATGCACAGCTGTCTACCCTTTCTTCCATCGTCAGCTCGTCCATGAGGCTCATATTTTATGCAGCCGAGGGGGCGGGTAGAGCGAGTTTGGGCGTAGCCCTTAGGAGGCAGGCTTGGATGCGCTTGTGTCATTTTGCGGAGGCTTTCAAGTCTTCTTTCACGGATGCCCCATTCGACGGGTCCTCCCTTTTTGGACCCAAAGTGAAAGACACCCCCAATAAATGTGAGCAGGAGGGTAAGACCTTGTCTGCCATTGGGGCCCATTTTTCGCTTCCCACTAGACCTTATCCCAAGGCTCAGAGGGGAGGGAAAATGTGGTTCAAAAAGTCTCAAAAGTCTTCCCCTGCCCATCATAGTGACTCCCCCTCCAGGGGCAGAGGAGGGGGGAATTTTAATGGAAGGCGTTGCCCTAGAGGCGGTGGAAGCCCCCGCAATACAGGAAACCGTGAGTCCTTTTGTGGTTCCTCCTACCAATGTTCCTGAGGGATTACCCAACTGTGCGTCTCTGGAGCCAGTCGGGGGTAATTTTTCGGAGCATCTTCAGGCCTGGGAGTCCATCACTCAGGATTGATGGGTGCTTCGTATCATCACCGGAGGTTACACCATTCCCTTTATCCACCCCCCCACCTGGCCATCAAGGAAAATCCCGGATGTCCCACCCAGTCAATGGGATTAGGCAGCAATAGAGGTCTCAAGGCTGCTAGAAAAAGGAGTCATCCAACCAGTCCCCACAGACCAGATCGGATTAGGAACTTACTCAAGATTATTTTTGGTGCCAAAAAGAACAGGGGACTTGAGACCCATTCTGGATCTCAGCCGTTTAAACCGCTTTGTAAAGAAGTCCAAGTTCCGAATGGTCACGTTGCAATCCATTTTCCCCTTGCTGGAAAAAGGAGTATGGATGTGCTCCATCGATCTCAAGGATGCCAGTTATCACATCAAGATAAACAAGGCCTCCAGGAATCATTTACGCTTCCGCCTGGGAGCCAGTCATTTTCAATTCCGAGCCCTGCCCTTTGGTCTCACCACAGCCCCCAGGGTGTTCACCAAGTGTCTGGCAGTGGTGACAGCTCACCTGAGACGTCTAGGATTCCAGGTGTTTCCTTATCTAGATGACTGGCTCCTCACCGCCCCCACCAGGCATCTACTTGTTCAAGCCACGAGAGCTACTGTCAAATTGGGCCATCTACTAGGGATTTCATTCAACTGGGCAAAATCTGTATTGCTGCCATCACAGCGTGTTGCCTTTATTGGCGCAGAGCTAGACTCTGTAGAAGTGTGAGCTTTCCTACCAGCAGAAAGAATAAAAGTGTTACAGGCCCAAGTTCTGGCTTTACTATCCCAGGAAAAAGCACAAACCAGGATGGTTCTTCAGTTGTTGGGATCAATGGCGGCTACCATTCTTCTAGTTCCGCTAGCCAGGTTACACATATGATTACTTCAGTGGCTCCTTTCGGCCCAGTGGTCATATCAGGATCGTCCCTTGTCCCATCCAATTCTCATCATGGAGAGATGCCAGCAGGATCTGCGTTGGTGGCTTCTTTCGTCCAACCTGAATCAAGGGAGACCCTTGTGCCCCCGTCCCCTATTGCCACAGTAACCATGGACGCCTCCCAGATAGGGTGGGGGGGCATTATGTGGGCGAGACGGTTCAAGGTATGTGGCAAGACCATGAGGTTCACTTGCATATCAATGTTCTGGAGATGAGAGCGGTGCTTCTAGCATTGCAAGCACTTCACAGCTCTCTTCCCAGGGGAACTATTGCGGTTCTTTCCGACAATATGTCCGTTGTCTGGTATCTGAACAAGCAGGGAGGAACCACGTCCCTACCCCCTTTGCAGTGAGGCCATGAGAATGTGGAATTGGGCGATCGCTCCCCAGCGCTTTCTAGTGGCAACGCACATTCCGGGGAAGTCCAATGTGATAGCAGACAGGCTGAGCAGAGCTATTCTGATGCCTCACGAGTGGTCCCTGAACAATCAAGTGGCTGCTCAGATCTTCTCCAGGTGGGGCCTTCCCTGCTGCGACCTCTTTGCCAGCCCCCTGAATGCGAAGTGCAGCAATTTTTTCACTCTGATCCCTCCACATGGGGAGTCACCCAGGGATGCTCTAGTCCACAATTGGCCCTCCGGTCTGCTCTCTGCCTTCCCTCCGGTCCCTCTTCTACTCTGAGTGATTCAGAAAGCTACCTGCTTGGGAAGCAAGATGATTTTGATCGCACCACACTGGCCCTGTCAAGTTTGGTTCCCCTTCCTTCGAAAGTATGTGGTGGATGGTCCTTGGATTCTGGACCCAGCTCCAGACCTATTGACTCATCAGTCAGGACAGCTCCATCCATCCCTACGAACTCTCAAGCTCGCTGCCTGACTTCTCCATTTCCGACCTTAGTCAGACAGCATATCCTTACCCCGGAAGTAGTACATATTCTGTCCTCCTCTCACAAGTCTTCTACTAGGAAAATATACTCTAGTAAATGGAAGAGATTTGCAGTTTGGGCTCAGCAACGTGATCTTGATCCCCTTACAGCCCCTGTGTCGGCGGTGTTAGATTTCTTAGCAACACTGTTTAGACAGGGTTCAACTGCCTCCACTATAAAGGTGCAGTTGGCAGCGATCTCTAATTATCATGTTGCACACGAGCCCTCCCTCATAGGTCATAAGCTGTGTAAAGCTTTCCTGAAAGGAGCCTGGTTGCTTCGCCCCCCGATTTCACAACCCGTTTTGCCATGGGATTTAAATGTGGTGCTCACAGCTTTAACGTCTTCTCCCTTTGAGGCGGCAGCCTCTTGCGAATTGAAATTTTTGTCATGGAAGACTGCCCTTTTGGTAGTCATAACGTCAGCCAGAAGGGTATCGGAGCTTTAAGCCCTTTCTGTTAAACCTCCTTATTTGATTTTTCATCAGGACAGAGTATCAATGAGACTTGATCCTTCCTTTCTTCCTAAGGTCTCTTCTGCCTTTTGTCTCCACCAGTCTATTGAGCTTCCGGTCTTTTTTCCACGATTTTCCAACAAAGCGGAATACAAATTTCACCAGTTGGATGTGCATAGACAACTGAGGTTTTATTTAAATAGGACACAACAGGAGAGGAAATCAGATCAGTTGTTTGTGTCCTTTTCGGACAATAGAATTGGCAGATCTGTAACTAAGGGCACCATAGCTAAGTGGATTAGGGACTGCATCTCATTTAGCAACACTGTTTAGACAGGGTTCAGCTGCCTCCACTATAGAGAATATGCATTATCGGGTAGGGATCTTCCCTTTCCAGTTAAGGCGCATTCTACCAGGGCTATGTCAACTTCAATGGCTTTTCATGCTAGACTATCCATAGATGAGATATGTGCAGCGGCTACTTGGACTTCTCCACATACCTTTATTTCTCATTACAAACTGGACGTGTCCTCTACAGGTCGGGCTTCCTTCGGTTCCACAGTGCTCAGGAGTGTTTTCCAATGAGCCTCCCAGGATTTAGGTGCTAGGGAAGCTGTCCCGTCAATAATGAATGTAGGCGAGATAGGATCACATTACATCTTTTAGTTATGTACTTACCGTAACGATAGATGCATGGTATCCATCTCGCCTACATTCTTACGTACCCGCCCTCCTTCCCCCTACCTGTTGGACTTGGAGGAAACTTGTATTCTGATCCCTCTGAGGATATTATTTTTTCTCTCCTCTTACCTATATATCCTTGTGGTGTGGTGTGTGCGCCAAGATAATATTGGGGCAAACGAGATCTGGGGGTTTGGGCGTGGTGCATCCTGGGATACAGGGTTGACCAAGCCAATGAGAGACTTCGTGCTAGTTATAGTGGCCGAGTCGGAGCCGATTCTCGGCTCCGAGCCCGTCAGTAATGAATGTAGGAGAGATGGATCCCATACATCTATCGTTCTGGTAAGTATATAACTAAAAGTTCTGAAAGGTGCAAGATTTGGCACATAAAAGAAAAACTGAGATATTTATCCAGTACAGCACCGGGTAATAAAAATATCCCAGTTGTTACACTAAGTGTGGAACACAGTCATAAACAATGGTTCTATTTGCCAGGCCATTGTTCCTAATACCCTGCACAGCAGCCTTTCCTCTGTTTTGCTCAGACTTGAAAAACAGTACTTTAAACTCCTTGCTCAAGGAGCTATGGCTTCAGAATCTTCAAACCAGATGTCCAGCTAACTTTGAAAAAGAAATTCAAACTGGAGACTTCTGACGTCCAGCTTTTGCCAGACTTCTCTGTGTCGGATGAAGAAACCATGGACCAACAAGTGCCACTGCCTGTCCCCTTTCTTGTGACACTGTTGGAGGCAGGTACAGGGCATGCAGCTTGCATGTCCTCTGACACTGTGCAGACATCCATTGAGGACAAGGTGAGATAACCATGTTTGGTCATTTCTGAATGGCCGAAGGTAATTATGAAGATTTTAGTGAGGGAAGAAAATACCAGATTCAAAGTATGCCAGGCCACAGAACCTTTGAGTTTTATCAGGGTGGATGCCCCTGTTAAAAAGAAACAGAAAGCAAGATTTGTTGCTTTTGTTAACTTCTCATCAGAGCCATTTGTCATTTCCCTCTCAGAAACTCCTGTGACCTTACAAAGATAGCAGAACAATGGACAGCTGTTGCAAGAAGGTATATACCTCTGCTGCTTTGGCTTGTAGAGCTGGAGTGCTTTAGCTGACATGCCCACATCTGATAATACAACTTCAGCTAGTTCTTTGCTCATTGCTGTTTACCAAGTAGCTAGACATTCAGTTAAGTGTAGTTGTGAAGCTGATGCTTCATCTAGGGCATCTGCATCACTGCCAGTCATTAGAAGGTATTCCTGGCTTTAGGCTTCAATCCATTCCAGAGGATGTAAAGGCAGCATTATTAGATTCTCCTTTTGATACCCAGGATTTGTTTGACACTGCTACTGCAGACTTCTTTAAAGTGTTGACAGACAAGGGTAAGGTCATGCAAGACCTTAACCAGATTTTTCTTTCCCCCTTTTCCTAAGTAACAAAGGAACTATCCCACTAAAGGAGGTCCCTTTGTGCATAAACATTCAAAACTAGCTTTAAAAGGTAATGCCAAGCCATGACTCTAGGAAGCAAGTGTTCTTTTCAGGACAAGCCTGCTTCCATTTAACTGTCCTGCTCTTCCCCTCAGCCAGATTCCTCTCTCAAAGATTCTGCCTTTTCCATTTGGCAGAAACCAACCAACAAATGGGTTCTGTCTGTAATTCATGATGGCTAACACATGGTGTGGAAATCCCTTCCTCCCTTTTCAAGCATTCCTCAGCTACCTGCTTGCCAGTTCTGCATTTTCCATCTCTACTTCATGACCTTTTGGCTGCAGGTGCTATTCACCCAGTGTCTCATTGCCAGAGGGGTAAGTGTTTCTACTCCAGGATGCTTCTAGTTCCCCGGAAGGAAGGTTCTTGGTAGCCCAAACTAGACTGTGTCTCAGCACATTTCTGAAAGTTTCAAAATGTTGATTCTTCAGTCTGTATTCCCTATACTTCTACCTCAGGCCGTTTTGGTTTCTCTGGACCTGAAGGATGTCTGTCTCCATATTTGTATTCACCCTCTCTTCAGGACGTTTTTATGGTTTTGTCCATCTTTTTTACATTATCGGTTCTCCTCTTTGCCATTTGGTCTTTCTGCAGCACCAAGGGTATTTGCTAAATGCTTAGTACCTATCATTGCATTTTGCAAACTGCTTGGCATTCAGATTTTTTCTTACCTGAATGATCTCATACAAACTCCTTCTCAGCAGACTCTTCTGCACGGCTTAGAATTCACAGTGCTGTTGCTTTGCAGTGTAGGCCTCACTGTAAATCTAAGTAAGTCTCTTCTGATGCCTTCTCGGGGCCAGGTTTTCTTGGGCTGCAGACTTACTTTACTATGTGTACTTTTTTTTCCTGTTCCCAAGCTTCTCTCGACAGCTTTCTTTAAGTCCATTCTTCCTTTGCAAGAGAATTCAGCAAGAGAGTTTCTTAGATCCCTGGGGTTCATGGCATCCACAATTCCCATGTTTCCCTTTGCCCTACTCCATACAAGGAAGCTGCAGTAGTATCTGAGGACAGTTTGGACTGTTGAATTATTTTCCTTCCTTACATTAGGAATGAAATTCTTTGGATTAACCAGATACCTCTAAGTGTGGGTCTTCCATTTCTATCATTTTTCCTGCCTGTTGGGAGCTGTTTACAGATGCTTCTGACCTAGCCTGAGGAGCTTCGCCCAACAGCATCAGGTTCAGGATGTCTGGTATCCTCAGGAGGAGAAAGAGCATACCAGTTATGAATTGAAAGCTCTGATCCTGGCTTTTCAGGCTCTGCATTACCTCTGGTCTCCATGTCTGCTCAGGATCTTTACGGACAACGCCACTGTCATGTGGTACATCAACAAAAAAGGACTAATCGTCTTGTATCTCCTTTGGAAGGTAGCTATCTTAACATGGGACAGCCTCAGTTTTCAGGCAGTCTGTATTCTATCAGAACACAATGTTGTGGCAGACATTGTGATCATATCCAGTGCAGGTCCTCATGAATGGATGTTACACAGAGGTTTCTTGGACAGTGTTCATCAGTGGGGACTCCTCAAGTAGATCAGTGGGGACTCCTCAAATAGATCAGTGGGGACTCCTCAAGTAGATCTCTCCTCAGAACAGACAAATCCCTGGGTTCTGTTCCAGAGTTCCAAATCCATTGGCTTGTAAACAGGACAGCACGTCTTCCTGATGTTCATCGTGTTTCACTGCTGCACTCATTACACTTGAGTTATCCTGCCGTCAGGCAGTCCCACAGTCGGCCAGAGTTCCAAAGTCTTGGTCCGTCGTCGGTTGCTGTTGCTTCTTCCCTGACGTCAGTGCGCCAGGGGTATATAAGATGCAGCCAACACCATTTTCTCCAGTCTTTCTTGCCGCGCGGTGCCCGAAGCAAAAGCAGTTCGCAAGTGCTGGTCGGCCGACTCTTAAGATTTTCAATTCGAATTTCAGAACCGAAGTCTACAATAAAGCTAAGTACCCCATTAGGGAAACTTTTTCTTGCCGCAGACCGATGTCAGTAAACGTTAATAATTGTATTTCTTGTGGGAATCAAATACCTCCTAAGGATTTTCATTTTTACCGTATTCCATGCCTAGGTCCAGACCACGATGTCACTAGTTGTCAGTTTTGTGCTAGATTTAACAAATGCACTATTAAACGTCGGTTTGATTTTGCTCACCATTACTTTGGCCGAAGGTTTAATTATACAATGCTGTTGGAACAACCGGCGACCGGAATACACAAAAACCGTAAAGACGAGGATAAAAACAGGCATCCGAGGCCCAAAACCGACGATGAAGCCTCTTCTAGGCCAGCCGCCGGTTCTCAGTGAGGCGCTTTTGCAGCCCCTGACGCCCGCTACCTCAGAGCCACAGGCCGCCTCAGACTCCCACGTGGAGATGTCTAGGCCTCTGGATACCCAAGGTGTTGGACCTACGGAAACTAACCCTTCAGATGGGTCCCGAGCTGCTGGGCAGGCATCGGCTTCTGAGGGTGTTTTCAAACCTTCACAGCTTACCATAAAAACTACAGCCAAGTCTAAAACTCCATTAAAGACAAAGAAGCAAGTACAGCATTCACCTGGACAGGCCTCCATGCCTAAAAAACAGATGCTCAAAATGGCCAAAGACTTAATTACTCTGATCAGGGGTACCCATCCCCCTCCTGAGAAAAGGCCTAGGCAGGATACAGACTATGACTCCTCTGACCAGGTTTCCATTTCTTCTGATTCCTCTTCAGACCAGGGATACTCTTTACCCCCCTATGAGGACTCTGATGCTGAAGAATCAATTCCTTCAGCCTCTCCTCCTGAGGATTACTCTTTTGGGGAAACTTTACATACCATGAGGGAGCATTTCCATTGGGAGGGCAAGGATTACTCAGAATCCAAGAAAAGGCTCAGAGACTTTCTTTTATTGCCTCAACACAGGCCCCTTGCTATTCTGCCAGTGCTGGATATTGGGATGATGTTTTCTCTGAATCCAGTTTAAATCCTGATTCTTTGCCCCCTGCTCCAGTCAAGCCAGACAGGTACTACAGAGTCCCTGACTCTCACAAATTTCTATATAAAAACCCTGTTGCTGACCCAGAAACTATTTCCCAGGGTCCCACAGGGGTAAAAGCTTCCTCGGCTAAAAATCCAGTTCGCTCTGACAGGGATTCCAGAGCATTAGACAGATGGGGGAAGAAAGTTTACACTTCTGCAACTTTAGCAGTGAGAGCTTTAAATTGCCAGTTTCACATGCTTAAATACCAGCAATATTTAATGTTTCTGTTAAAACAGAAAATGATTACAATTTCAGAACATCCTGACTATAAAGAAATGCAGGATTTATTGTATGCAGCTGAACAAGTGGGAAAATATACTCTGCAATGTGGTTTTGATTCATTAGAGGCTTCTTGTAGAGCAGCAGTTACAGGATCTGTGATTCGAAGGCATGCTTGGTTAAAAGAACAAGGGCTACCTGATCATGTTAAGGCTAAATTATTGGATGCTCCGTTACAGCAGGACATTTTATTTGGTGTTAATGCAGAAGAGGTATTAAAGAAAATGGAGGATAAGGCAAAATCTCTGCAAACAGTGAAGGATTTCTTACAGGTACAAACACCTCGATTTAGCAGAAATTGGCCTTCAAAGAATTGGTCCTTTCCAGTGTCAGACAGACCACAAAGAGGCAGATACAGACGCCCAAGAGGCAGATCTCGGCCCCAAGGCTCATACAGGCCATGACAGTGGGGTGCTTCAACCCCAAAAGGAGGTGAAGACAAGTCACAACCTTACAGGAAACAGTCCCAATGACTTTCTCCTTTGAATGCCAAGCACTTACCTTTTGGCCAGCCCCCTTAGGGGGAAAACTGGCACTTTTTTTCTCAATTGGCATATAATCACCCAAGACAAATGGGTTCTGAATATTGTGTCTCAAGGTTACAGGTTTCACTTTCACACTCTACCAAGGCTCAAAGGAATGCCAGACCTGCCACAAAATCAGTGGGCAGGGGCACAAAAGCAAATTACAGCCCTCATGGACATGAGAGCTATTCAAAAAGTGCCACAACAGGGACAAGGATTTTAATCAAAACTTTTCCTGGTCCCCAGAAAGGACAAAGCCTGGAGACCCATACTAGACCTTTCTACTCTGAATACTTACCTAGATGTTCCGAAATTCAGAATGTTGACATTACAGCAGCTTCTTCACATGCTGGGTAAGAGCTTGGCTTGTTACTTTGGACCTCAGAGGCATAACTGCTTGTCAGACAAAATTGCAGAAGATACCTCAGATTCATAGCTGGTGCAATGCATTACCAATTCTCTGCACTTCCCTTTGGCTTATCTACTGTGTCCAGGGTCTTCACAAAGTGCCTGGCACCAGTAATTGCATTTTTCAGGCAAAAAGGAATTCAAATATATCCATACCTGGACGACTGCCTTATTCAAGCAGAGAGCAAGGACATTCTTCTAAGGCATCTGGCGTTTGTAAAAAGGATGCTAATTTGCCTAGGGTACACAGTAAACGAAAAGAAGTCAAAACTAGTGCCCTCACAAGAGATAATATTCCTGTGTGCCAGCTTAAATACAACGGCCCAGATGGCTTATCTCACGCCAGACAAGCAAGGACAACTGACTCAGTACTTTCAAAACCCAGCTCCCTGCAAGAAAAATTCTGCAGGCCTTGGGATTCATGGCATCCTGCATACTACTAATTCCATATGCCAGACTGCATGTGAGGAAATTAAAATGGTACCTAAAGAGTGTTTGGACTCAACACTGTCACAGTTTGGAAGCAGTAATACCACTTATTCCCTGCCTACAACAGGAGTTTCGATGGTGGGCACAGGCATGTCACCTCAACAAGGGGCAGCCTTTCACTCTACCCACAGCCAGACAGACACTAACAACAGATGCTTTGGATTACACCTGGGGAGCACACACGGCAGGAAACTCTATTCAGGGCAAGTGGACCGCAGACCAAATGGATCTTCACATCAATCAAAAAGAGATGTTGGCTGTACAAAATGCCCTAACAGCTTTCAAGGACCTTCTGCATCCAGGACAACTATTATTAAAGACAGACAATACCACAGTTATGTGGTACATAAGCAAGGGGGCACTCATTCTTACCCCCTATGCAGACAAGCCATGACCTTGTGGAACACACCTCTAACCTATCAGGTTTATCTACAAGCACAATTCCTGCCAGGAAAGAAAAATACTCTGGCAGACGACTTAAGCAGAAACATCATGGATTCTCACGAGTGGAAATTAAATCCACAAGTATTCAGCATAACGCAAACATGGGGGGTGCCCAGACATAAAACTTTTTGCCTCCCCAATGAATTGCCAACTACAACAATTCTGCACAAGGAGTTATCATACACAAGCATGGAAAGTACTCCTAAAAGCCAGACAAGAAAAACCACAGATGATCCTGCTTGCCCCAGACTGGCCACGCCAGCACTGGTACCCAATCTTCAAGAACTTAAGCTCAAGGCCCACCATGGATTTTACGTCAAACTCTGCACCTTCTGACTCAACAAAACAATCAGCTCCTGCACAGTCGGCTCAAAACCTTAAACCTGGCTGCATGGCAGATTTATTAGTCAAGCAGACAACACTTCTCTCTCTAAAGCTGGTATGGATGTCATTTTGGTGGCCAGGAGGCCTAGCACCAGGAAATCTTATTCAGAAAAGTGGAAGAAATTCTGTGCCTGGAACCAGGCTCAAAGCTTTGACCCTCTTGTCCCAAATATTCCTCAGATATTACAATACTTAACTGAGATGCTGGACAAAGGACTATCCTTCTCATACATTAAGATCCACGCCTCTGCCATCTCGGCTCATTATAACACAGATCCTCCTATTTTCTGTCATCCATTGCTAAAACAGTACCTCAGAGAGGCTAAAAACATAAGACCGCCCCGGAGAGCACCAACACCAACTTGGGACCTCAATTTTGTCTTGGAAAAACTAACTTTACCTCCTTTTGAGCCAGCCAATTCAGCAGAATTAAAATATGTATCATGGAAAACAGCTCTGCTTCTGGCAATAACCTCAGCACAAAGAGTTTCAGAGTTACAGGCACTATTGGCAGTGGAGCCTTTCATCATTTTTCACCAAGACAGGGTTTCTTTAAGAACAAACCCTTCATTTATGCCTAAGGTGGTATCCAGTGTGACTCTTAACCAAACTATTTACTTGCCAACTTTTTATCCAAATCCCCAGAATAAAGGGGAGAGACTTCTGCATTCCTTGGACATTCACAGGCAATTACGTTTCTACATGGACAAAACAAAAGCTTTCAGAAAAACTGAGCAATTGTTTGTAGCATATGCTGCAGGATCACAGGGTAAGGCTATTTCAAAGCAGACCATTTCAAAGTGGATAGGACACTGTATCTGGTTCTGCTACACACAGCATGGGAAACCTGTACCTAGTAACATTAGGCCTCATTCCACCAGGGCAACAGCCACTTCAACTGCCTACCTTAGAGGAGTACCTACCAAAGATATCTTGGAAGCTGCAACTTGGAGTTCAGTGCACAACTTTACCAAGCATTATCACTTGCCCCTTTATTCTAGATCCAGAGCTGGCTTTGCCACTGCAGTGCTGCAGGGCCTCAAAGCCACCTCAAATCCTCTATAGAACCAGCCACCCTGACTCAGCTTTGGGATTCAACCCAAGTGTAATATCTGCAGCAGTGAAACACGAACATAGTACAGTTTTGTACCTACCATAAATGTAGATGTTAGAGTGTCTTCACTGCTGCAGTCCAGGTTACCCACCCACCATCCCCTCTTTCTTAGCTGGGACTTAACTATACCTTTCACCCCTATACTACCTATGTGGTGTATTTGCTGGTAACTGAAGGTTTTGTTTTTACCTTTATTGTTTGTTTTATTAGCAATATGTATTGCCTACCTATTTGGGGGCACCTGACATCTGGGGCAAGACAAACTGAAGAAAATGGCGTTGGCTGCATCTTGTATACTCCTGGCGCACTGACGTCAGGGAAGAGGTGACAGCAACCGACGCCGGACCAAGACTTTGGAACTCTGGCCGACTGCGGGACCACCTGACGGCAGGATAACCCAAGTGTAATGACTGCAGCAGTGAAGACACTCGAACATCTACATTTATGGTAGGTACAAAACTGTACTTTCTAAAGGGATGCTTGTATGTACATTTCTCCCTCTTCCTCTGTTGCCAAAGGTCCTACACCAGATCATGTTGGATAGGCCCAAAAATCTTAACTGCCTTTTGACCTAGACAGGATTGGTTTCCCGTTTTTCACCTGTGTGGGGCAGTTATCACAAGTTACCTCGCAGGATAGATCTGCTTGTAGAAGACGATGACTCTCTAATTCACTGAAAATGTTACTTGCAAGGTGAGAAGATGAGGGTGTAGTCATGCTTTGGGTTTTGCAGGAGGCAGTAAAACCCACTACTAGAAAATCTAACGTTAGCAAATGGAAGAGATTTTCTTGGTATCGCAACAAAGAACATGACTGCCTTTAGGTAGGTATATTCAGACTGACCTACTCAAAGGGCAGAAGCTCTAAAGCAAATATCTCAATTATTACAATATAAAAAGTCAAGGCTGACTCCATCCCAAAAAACTTTTCTGGGTGGCAGAGCTGACACATCAAAACAAAAACAAATTCTACTGCAGAAAGCAAGAGCAACTACATGGCATCCTGCATAATTCTGGTCCTCATGCCAAGTCATTCAGACCATTTCTCCAAGAAGGTCAGTTGATGATAAGGACAGACAACACCACAGTTATGTGGTACATCAACAAACAGGAGGCACACATTCATATCCTCTATGATGGCTGGCACTGGACCCTGGGGATGTGGCCATGGATGCTGCATCCGGACATAGAGAATGGGGATTACCACAAATAGACTTATTTGCATCCCCACTCAATCACCAGCTAAAGAAATTCTGCACAAGGGACGCCCACCCACTTTGCTTTGAAGGTGGACTTTTTGAAGATCGATCATTCTGATAGCTCCAGACTGGCCAAGACAACATTGGTACCCATTGCTGTAACACAGAACAACTACAACATCCTGCATCCAAACCTGAAAACTCTGCAGCTAACTGCCTGGAACATTACATAAGGACAATTAACCCAGATTTATCCCAAAGGGGTTAAAGACATAATTTCTTCCATCAAGATACATGCATCAGCTATTTCAGCAGAATCAGGCTATCCACCTACCTACATTCTTCCCCAACCCACAGAACAACCTGGACAGGACCAAGTCCGTAGCATATGCAACAGGAAAGGAAGGAAAATCTATTTCAAAACAGACAATACCATGGAAAGAAAACTCAGAGAACATCAGGGCCTCACTCCACAAGGGCTACAGCCACTACCACAGCAAACATTGGCATTTATCCAAATTTAGCCATCAAAGAGGGCACCTGGCATCTGGGGCAAGAAACACTGAGGAAGATCTGCAGATGCATTCCTATCGGACATCTACATTTATGGTAGGTACAAAACTGTACTTTCTTTCCTATTTGTACAAGTTACTCATTTCTGGTCTGGCATATCTTTTGTTAAAGCTCATTTTCAGTCATTTCTGCCTGTCGGCCTCTGGGTCTACCTCTTTCTTCTAGATTTGAGGTCGGACAGTTTCTAAAATGTATCCTTCATATTAGGCCTCCAAGGAAACACATTCCTGCTTCTTGAGACCTGAACTATGTTCTTAAAGTTAACTCAGCAGCCTTTTGAACCAGCCACTACTTCTACTTTGAAGCTATGTACTTAAACGTTCTTGTTGGTTGCCATACCATTTGCCAAGATAGTCTCTGAACTTCTGGCTCTTATGGCCATTCCAACTTTTCTAGTTTTCCAGAAAAATAGGGTCTCTCTTGGAAGCAATCCTCCTTTTATGCCCAAGATTGTCTGTTATAAATTTAAATCAGACTATCCATCTCCCCTCTTCCTTTCCTTCTCCAGAACATATGAGTAAGAGGATTCTTCATTCTTTGGAGTTGCATAGACAGCTCAAATATTTCCTATATAAGACTAAGGATATTACAATATCTGAGCAACTTTTTCTTTTCAGGGCAAGAAATTAGGATTGGCAGTCTACAAGGAAACCATGTATTCTTGGATATCTATAAAGCCATTTCTCTTAGCTGTTTTTTTCATGGAAGACAGCTTCCTACTTCTGTTCACGCTCATTCTACTAGGGTAGTTGCCTCCTCTGCAGCTTTTTTTTTTATTGTATTGATGCTAGATCCATTCTGAAAGGTGCTGCCTAGTCTTCTCTGCATACTTTTATTAAGCGCTACAAGCTGGATGTGGGTTTTGCTAGGTCCATCTTCCATGTTTTTGGAGGGTTCTTTAGTTTCTTCTTCCTCCTAACATTCTTTATATTACTTTCTCTATGGTAATGAGTACTGCAGCAGTGACCAAGGAAGGGCATAGTACAGTAGGGTAAGAAGTTAACATAACATTAAATATCCTGCTTATCACTGTTGCAGTGTTCTGTCCCACCTCCTTTTCCCCATGTTGGATTTTTTTTCTCTTTTTCCTCTGCCAGAGTGGACTTCTTTTCTTTAATTCTCTCTCTTCTGGATGTACATGTACCATGATTTATTCCTCATTTGTTGCTCCTGTTCTTTTGGAGCAATTCAGTTCGGAGGGTTTTGCACTCGTACATCAGCTATGTACTTCACACTTCGGATGTCAGAAATGCATCTGATGGATGGTGCATGGAAGAAACCAAGGTTTGGAATGCTGGCCAAGACGTATGGCTACCCTTGGCAGGATATCCCTATGGTAAGGATTACTGCAGCAGTGATGAGTTTGACATATACTGTTATGGTAACTTCTTACACAATTGTACTTTCCCTTTGATGATGAAATCCTCAGGGCTGTATAGGCATTCTGACACATGAAACCCGATTATTTAAATGCTCTTATTGCAAGCAGAGGAAGGATTGTAGTGTATAATTCTGTAATTTATCAGCTTTGGAGCTAAAGGCTTATATTGTATACATATTGCATATATTTAGTGCCTCTGCTATTCTGTATGGGATTTACTACTCAAAATGAAATGCACAGTATGTGCAAGGTGTCCGATTATACTATATATAGGTTTACCTTCATTACTCAGAATCACATGCACTCAAATAATCCTATGGTTGACGTACTTCCACAAAAAGCCGAAATGCCGAATTCCAGTATACCTGACATAAACATCAAACCTTGACGCACCCTACTGCTCTGAACATAGGAACAAACGTTAACATGGTTCCAGCAAGGGGTGAAACTGATCAATTGGGAATGTGTCTGTTCAGCATTCCATCATTTGGGATGTAAGATATTGTGCAGGTGGATTTGAGCGCCTTTGGTAAGGGATAATGATGGTAAACCTTGTAAATATACTTGTTTATACTTTTCTACTGTTCATACAATAGTGATTGCTAACCAGTAACCTTGTGCCATCATAGTTATTTGCTGCATGATGAAACATCTAGGGGGCATGAGCACTTAAACTATGATTCTTCTATAAGTAGCGCTTTGTTTTAATCTTAAAATGTAGGAAGTCCTGAACTGGCCTGCTGTGTTATTGAATGTAGAGAAGGATGTACTAATGTTAAGATGTAACCTCAGACAAAGACCACTGGTGTAAACCTGTATTAAACTGTTCAGCGTGTACTGTACTGGTATAATGCAACTATGCCAGCAGTTCATATTCCACATTGAGTTAGAAATAGAGGAATTTATCATGTATGTATGTACATAAATGTGGACAGCGTCTGTTTTATTTATTGACTTTTAGTGCATCCTGGAACTAAGGAAGGAATTTGTTGTTTCAGCTGAGCTAAGAATTTAAAGAATATAATGGGCATATTTCCCCCCCCCCTCCCCCCCAAGTAGAGGGGTGAGCATATGTAGCATGCTTATCGTCACACTTTTCTTCCTGATTGATTCTAAACATTGGAGTGGATGCCATTAGATACATCTTCACAGGCAGGGGAGAAAGACTGCATTGTTATGTAGTTGCCATCCTAACAGAAAGCCAGTTAAAAAAAAAAAAAATTCCCTTGATAGGTTAATTTAATTAAGCTTGATGTTTCACATAGTTGAATCTAACACTGGGCTGGCATTTTGTTGGTTGGCCTACAGTTAAGTTACGTATTGTAATTATTCATAAATGAAAAGTATATGATGCAGGTCTTACAGAACTCCTAAATTACAGGCCAGGGCCTTCTTTGATGGGTTTTTGGTGTGATTTATCTTTATCGTCCACAAGGCTATGCTCGCCATGATGTTAACACACAGACTGTAGAAGTGTACTTGTCTTCATTGTTCATATACTTTTTTTTGCATCTGACACAGTTTAGAGCTCAGTACTTGTCATACTCATAGTCACGTGTGTTCTGGCTTTAAGAGTTGAATACAAAGTTGGGTGGCTATCATATTACCAGTCAAGACATGTACAGGAAGACCATGAAGCTGACTGCTAATGTTGAGCACTGCAGTGTCAAGATGCGAGAAACCTTTGGGCTACTTGATATCCAGATACATGGTTGCTGTCAAGAGCACTTAACATGAGGAACAGCTGGGGGGGGGGGTTCCTCCAAGCAGCCTTGTTACCCTGTTGATGGTGAATTTGTACTAGGTTAGTGAGGACTCAAGCTGTATAGCACCCATGCAAATGGAGAATAGTTGCATGATTGCAGAATCATACACCAATGCACTGTACGAACACATACACAAATGCATGGGTCTCGCCATATCCAGTAGAACCAAGACGCTCTCCTCCCAAAAAAAGGAAGCCAATCTGGTGGTCCCCTGCTATAAACAAACTCTACAACAGGAGGAGGAAACTGATGCGGAAAAAGGTGAAGTCCCAACACTGGAAAAACTCCCTTATCTGCCTCAACAAAAAGTTTAGATCCCTCATCAAATTCTCGAAAGCTAGGTATGAAAACAGAATTGCAGTAGATGGTAAAGACAACCACAAGGCCTTCTATAGTTATGTAAAGAATCTCAGCGGCAATACTCACATTTGCTATGAGCTACTGTACAATGGTACCTCCTATACCGAGCCAACAAATATTGCCAGTATACTGGCCGACAGATTCAGTGCCAACTTTACCCCCCCCCCCAAAGGACCAATCACAATACCAGTTAATTGCCAGGCACCCAGTATTACTGCTGCACAGGTTAAAACAGCACTGTCCAAGGCAAAGAATACAGCTTCTATGGGACCTGACAATATCCCTGGTTGTGTTCTACATGACCTACAGAGTGAACTGGCACCTCACCTGTGTGCTCTGTTCAATCACAGCCTCACCTCAGGCTTTGTCCCTACTGAATGGCACACTGCTACATTTATCCCTCTCCACAAAAGCGGAGCAACTACAGACCCTGGGAACTATAACCCCATTAGCCTGACGAGTCTGATATGCAAAGGTATGGAATGCATCATCATGGACCTAATAAACAAGGAGATAGGGAATCTCCAAACTCTGGATCCCACACAGTTTGGTTTTGTGAAGGGTAGATCATGCCTGCTCAACATGGTCAACTTCTTTGAGTCAGTCTTCACAGCTGTGAATGAAGGCAAGGTGGTTCATGTAGCCTGCCTTGATCTGGCCAAGGCTTTTGATACCATCCCTCACTCAGGAATCATAGAAAAACTCACTAAGCTTGGCATCAACCCCTGTATCACTAGGTGGGTTGCAAACTGGCTCACAGATATAACCCACAGTGTGAAAGTAGCCGACTCCAAGTCATACTGCTGATTAGTCACGTGTGGAGTCCCACAGGGTTCGGTCCTGGGTCTCTCCTGTTTGGTATGTACTTCTCTGTCATCCATGCCAACACGAAGGTACTCTGGCTGACAACGTTCGCAGACGATTGTAAGTTGGGAGCTAATAACTCCCCAAGTGATGTTGACATCTTACAGAATGGCCTCAGTGTGACCAACAACTGGTGTCAGAACCATGACCTTAAGCTCAAT
This sequence comes from Protopterus annectens, assembly GCF_019279795.1. NCBI lineage: Eukaryota > Metazoa > Chordata > Ceratodontiformes > Protopteridae > Protopterus > Protopterus annectens. The sequence goes on from NC_056748.1 coordinate 482,179,845, forward strand.
GCCAAAAAATGTGTTGTCATCCCCTTTGGGAAAAACCCGGTTCCCATGAATTACCACATTGATGGTAGTCCACTGAACACAGAAGATGTAAGAGATCCCGGAACACAGGTTGACAGCAACATCTCTTTTGATCACTACATTGCCACTGTGGTCAGAAAGTCCTATTTGGCACATCTCATTACTAAGGGTTTTGCATCCAGGAAGAAAGAGGTCATTGTCTCCCTCTACTCTTCCCTCATTAGGCCAGTCATAGAGTGCAATGCCCCATTTGGCATGTACCTCACTAGACACCTGCAACCCAACACAAAGAGGATCCTTAGGCCTTAAAAGCTTGTCCTATATGGACAGACTCAAAATACTCCCAACTATTCTCTCTCATATTGCCTACTTAGAGGCGATTTCTGCTTGACTTACAAAGCCATGTCTTACCCAGCTCTGTTAGAAATGCTATGTCTAAAGAAATCCCAATCCCTCTGCACCACACACTCCAGAGACCTCAACCTTATTACCACAATTAACAGAACATGCTGGAGGGACAGGTTCATAACCCAGAGACTGCCCATGCCATGGAACAGATTTCCCATACATGTCAAGCAGAGCAGCTCACTGACCCTCTTCAAGAGAAATCTTGATGAATGGATGGGAAACAAAATTCACCCAAGGGATAACACCAGTGGCTCTACTCGACAGAGGCACTGGGAACTAAGGTCGGGTGGCACTATGCCAGGGTAAATCCTATGGCTAGGCTTGTAAAGGCCCCAGGGCCATTAACCTTGTACACACCTATGAACCTATGATACCTTTAATATTTTTTGGTGAAAAAGAGGGGACTACGAAAAGTCTCTCTCTCATCCTTAAGGGTGCTTCCTGGGGTTCTTTAATGTTTTAAATAGAAAAAAAAAAGTTTGAACTGCAAGTTGGATTCACATACAAGAAAACGAACTATAGTCATTCCACTATTGTCATACAGTGTGCATATATGTTTTCTTTGTTTTATATTTGTCTCTATTACTTCTACTTTGTTTTAAAACTCCATTTTCATCTTTCTAAGCTTAATTTCTATTTTCCCTCATAAGTCTTGAACATACCCACTGTGCATTTATTAAATTTATCTTTTTAACAGGTCAGGGAAGTGCAAGTGTCTCGTTCACATCTTTGTTTTGCATCTTTACTGTGGTTTGTATTGGTGCATGATGTTGTTAAAAAGATCTCAAAGGTATCAGTTAAATGTACATGCTCCTGTGAAATACAATTGCTGGACCAGACTGGGTAGAAGTTATGTTTTGGGGAATACTATATTAATCTGTCTTGAGTTTCTAATATTGAATTTGCAGCCTCCATACAACATGTTCCTGTATACATTTTCAGAAATTCGCCCTCTGTTTATTATATTTTCCATTCTAGGTCCCCCGATACATCCTCAGTTTTGCAATCAGATTCCAGTTCCCACCCATAAATATATTCCCTGCTGAAATTTTTTTGTCAAAAACTTTCCGGAAGCTCCATAATAGCTTTAGGTGGAATGTAAATAAATGCCAGCTTTAATCCTTCTTCCCTGTTAAGAAGTCCCTACTACTGCAACTCTACCATTACCCATTTTTTTCTGTCACTGCTGGGGTCCCTTTAGCAGTTGGTATTACTCTTCTTTTCTTTTGTTTCTGATATTCTGCTGAACATCCACCGTGCAATACACAAGCTTGTTCCTACCCATATGCCTCTCATGTTGTTGTAATATTGCTAATTGCACCCTGTACTCCCATTTAATGTAATTCATTACTCTTTGCGTTTTGTCTTTACTTGTAAGACAGTATGTATTCCATATTAATAATGACTTGGTGGCCATGCTGATAAGATATTACTCTGATATTATACCATGACCCCCCATTACTATTCCAAAACGTGCACGCTGATTGGCCAGCGTGCACGTTGTAAATCGACTTATACTAATGGAAAAAGGTCCAGTCGCCCGGACTTATTCCATTAATGTAAGTCTCTTTTAAAACGCTGTCTCGCTATGTTAAAAGAGTTTAACATAGTGAGACAGGTTTAAAAAAAGCAACGGAGATCTCTGTTGCTTATTTTAAAGCTGTCTCGCTATGTTAAACCCATTTAACATAGCGAGACAGGTTTTTAAAAAAAAAGCAACGGAGAAAGCAAGATCTCCATTGCTTTTTACTGTTTTGCTATGTTAAATGGGTTTAACATAGCGAGACAGCTTTAAAATAAGCAACGGACATCTCTGTTGCTTATTTTAAAGCTGTCTCGCTATGTTAAACCCATTTAACATAGCGGAACAGTAAAAAGCAACAGAGATCTTGCTTTCTCCGTTGCTTTTGGCCACAGCTCTGATGTACTGCGTAGGCATGCGCAGTACATCAGAACTGCCGCGGATACCAGACAGTTGCGGAAGGGCAGCAAAGAGGCATTATACAATGCCATTATTTAAGAAAAGTAATTATTTCTTTTCTTAAATAATGTCATAGTATAATAGCAATAACCCACTTCTGGGTGTGGGTAATGCGGGATTTACCCACGGTTGTCTTTGGTACCAAACCACGCCAACCGTGGGTAAATCCCGCATTACCCACACCCAGGCGTGGGTTATTGCTATATTATACATGACTGTTTTTTTGAATGTTCCATCTTTCGGCATACATGCACACACATACTTTGTAGTCTGCTGATCTTGTTTATAGTTGCTTCTTTTCAACTCCTTTAATACGTCACATTCCCCAGATATTTTACTTTAGTTAAAACACACAAGAAATACATTAAATACTAAATATATTTTCAAAACTCCTCTACCTCTTAAATCAAACACACAACTATACACACTTTCTAAAAAGGTCATCTACCTCTTCAAATAAGAGTATTTGCCCAAAATCAATGGCTGAATCTTTAGCCATTACTTGCCCTAAAGTTAATGTTGACATGCTAATGTACATGTAAGAGCCTATCTTCCAACTTAACACAGATAACCATCTATTCTTCTTGTATCTGTCAAAAAAGCTATTTCAAGCTTTTTGTAAATATTAGCATTTAAGAAAAACTGCATGGCTACCCTTAAAATGAACCAAGTTGTAGATTGTTATATTGATGCATTATAGCACTAAAGCTGCTGGGGCAGCAACTACTCATGTAAGTGTTGTTTTTCCACAGTTTGAAACTTCATTTAATTTCACTGAAGTGTTTGCCAGTGTCCTTTAAGTTTTTGTAGATCTCACTCCACTCTGAATACACTGTTCAGACCTGTCATGATTAATTGCCAGCATGTGCAGGCTGCTAGTTTTCAACTAAAAGCAGTTGCTCATGGAATAAACTAGCTAGTTACTTTACAAATGCAAGATGGAACTATTTTTATTTTTCTTAATATTTTTTGTGTAAGCCTTTTTGATTAAACATTGTCTATAGCTTAGATTAAGAACATTAATCTGTACATCTACCCCGTAAAACATTGATTTCTTCTCAGCAGCCCAAGCTCACAACTTTATATTTAAGTTGCTTTTATGCAGCCTTTCTTACTTATTGTATTACAGTATAAAAGCTTATTACATTGTAATTGAAAAAAGTGCTTTGCCACTTAACTGTCACTAGCATCTAGAACAGTCACTGATAAAAATACCCCTACCTTGCATTTTAAAATGCCTCTGACAGCATATGGTACAGAACTCTTTACAATATAACATGCAGTTTGTCAGTTAATTTTTGTGCAAATATTAGTTAAAACAAAAACTGTTTTTGGTATAGTTTAGTCCAGTCAGTGTACTAAACACTGATTATGTAAATGTAAATTGTGGTTTATGGTTTGCTGTTCTCCCATCAATTTAACATTGTTGACAAACTTTTGTCTTTTTCAATCACTTCTTGCATAACCACACATCTGAACTATATGTGATGGGATAGATGCTTTATAGTTCTCTCACTTATTTACTAATTTCATTTTGTTGGTGGTCTTTTCATTTCCATCTTCCAGCAGTAATCTCTGGTTCACGTGAGGTGCGACTTCTAGTCAGTTCCTGGACTTAGTGGCTCAAGCATTTTACTTTGAAATATTGATAGGTTTTAACTGTCAAAGTCCCCCTATGGGCTATTATTGGTGGTAGCCAGAGAAGTGTAGTCTCCTTCAGCTTCCTGGCTGTTTTATTTGTTCCAAAACTTGTTCTGCATCTAAAAATGTATTTTATCCTGTAGGAAAAAATATTCTCAGAACCTCTAGGTATAGCAGCTTGAATCTCATGCTTGCCTGTTATCTCCTGATGACTAGGATAAACTTGCTTCTCTTCTATGTGGTATATAGCAAATAATTATTTTCCACAGACGCATTGGTGTCCCTTGTTTCTAATACTTTTCCATTCTTCCACAGTTTTGACTGGGCAGCTGTTTCTGTTGGTATGATTGCTTCTTTACTAATATAGGTTTTGGCTGTTTCTGTTGGCCATATTTGGAGCATATAAATGGTGCGACCATGTCCTCTCAATTAAGAAATCCTGGTGTGAAACACCAGTCTTATCTGCTTATTTGTACTTTCATAAAATGAATGTAATTTATTCCTTCTAGTTATTTTCTGGTACAGCAAAAAATCTCCTGGTTGGTTTATGCGCTATGTCTTCTAGTGGTTATAAATTGCATGTTTATCCAGTTTCCTCAGTTTCATCCTCTATCTGCAGTTTTATCAGCTCATCTAAATAAGTACTGAAAGGTTATTTTATTTTTCCAGCATTTTTTCATTTGACTTTATATGCTCCTACAGTAACTTGCATGTTTTAAATCTGTCTTAGTGCATTTTGGCGTATTTTTCCTCTGAATTACTGGAAGTCATGTCATGTACTAAATCTGAAAGTTGAACTGCTATTCTGTTATTTTGCTTACTTTTTCAATATTTCTGTGCTGGCATCTAGGTCTTGTAATTGCCAACCAGTAATTAACTTTTATCCAAAAAATACTATTTTTATACTGGAAAAAAATCCAATTGACCTGTTGCAGAGTCTACAGCTGTTTTGGAAGGCTGCTAAAATATATTTTTTGTAGTTTCTTACCCTTTAGGAAAGCCAAGCTGTATGATTTTGTGTTGTGGAAGGTACACCAATCAAAAATGTTTGTTCTTTTAAATTTTAATCTATACTGGATGTAAGACTGGACTGCACATGATGAGTAAACATTTTTTCCTGTAAAAACAAAAGGAAGAAAGGGAAAACTATTTGGAATTCCTTAGTGGTGGAAGAGCCCAGACCCTTTGCTGTCTCTCCATTCTTTTTCCCCTCAGCATTCAGGTACATCTTTGAAAATCCTTTTAATAGAATCCGTGGGAGAAAGATATATACTTAAACCATGGATATAAGAGCCATGACAGATGCTTTTTTTCCAGTATCAAATGGTGTATCCTCAAGCAGATGGAGGATATGATGAATGACCTGATGGTGAAACTCTTGAAATATTTGTGAAGTAGGATGATTGTGACAGAGATGAATGTGGGAAAATATAGTGTCAGATCAGACATAGCTGAGATGTTATAGATGCTTCCATTGCAGAGACTGCTAAAAGCACAGTTATGTAGAGATGTGCATAGTTGAGGACTTGGACGTTACCTGATGTTTAGAGACAGCTGCTTAAAGCCTCATTAAATAAGGACTTGGTTGATTGGGATATCTTCCAAAATGGTCTTTAGTAGGCCTAGAGAGAAGGGGAAATTGTCAGTCTATTTCAGTCATTTAAGCCACTAATGCCTTAATGAAGGTGACATTATTCTACAGTGTCCTCTCTATCACATACACTCTGACAGTACAGTTAAGAGAGTGAAGGAGAAGCTTGAGTTAAAAAAACAAAAAAACAAAACAAACTTTGGATAGGCAGTAGAGGATGGCATGCAACAAGTGGTGGAGAAGTGAAGGCGGAACCATCCCTACCTGACCTGGAAGGAGCTGCACAATTTCACTGCCCCCCCCCCCCATTTCCCCTTGCATTCTAGAGGAATGCTATCTCATGTATCGTAGACCTCTGGGTATGTGGAATGCATTGCTCATACTCATTCGCTGTTTTCTGAGAGTACTAAATTTATTATGTTAACACTGTCTTGCCCTTTGGGCTGTTTGTCATCTGGGGTACTTCTCAAATACTTACCTACAGTTTTTACCCACCTCAGAACCAAAGAATATATGTAGAATCCCTGCCTGATGTATATGGCCACATTAGAGTAACTCCACAGCTGCCTACATTATACCATTCCATGTTTGGCCAAGTAAGGTGTCCCCCTGAATCTGCAAAAATCTGGTCAGACACCATCTTGCTCTAAAATCTTCCTGGAACAGTACTAGACACCAAAAATCTACTGTAATAAGGTGAGGCTGCAGAAGTGGCTCTTTTTATGCTAGTTCTTTGCCATCTTGCCCAGAAGGCAAACACACCAGCAACCCTTTCTAATAACACTGGGTTTAATGTATGCCTGTATTTTATAGGGTTGCCAACTATCTGGAATTCTTCTAGACTGTCAGGAATTAAGACCGGCTTTTCCAGACGGTGCATTGTACGGAAAAAATAAAGTTCATTATCTACAGGCAGAGCTGGATAAGAGTAATGGTGGTTAGTTTGGCTTCTTCCACTCTTTTAGGAGTGTAGGGGTACATGTCTGTTGATGTTTCTTTTCCCAAACCCTAGGCATCAGACTAAGCACCACTAAATGGTTGCATTGGTCTGCCTCCCTCCCGACCTGACCGACTTAATAGTTCAGTCCATTGACTCGGCAGCAAGTGCAGTAGCTATCTGTTAAACAGCACTTTATTTTACATTTTTACTGCTGTGTTGAATCCTGACTTGCAAGTCATGACTCATGATCCTCCGGAAGTTTAAAAAAATAAGAGTTCTGTGCCACTGTGCTAACCAGGTTGCTTGCACCCTGCAGCATCTGTCAGCTTATTAGTGAGTTGTTTGCCCAGATGAACAGAACGAACATTACAGACCGAATAAGGACTTGATAAGGTAAGTCACTCTCTCCAGAAAATATAAGCAGTGGAGAATAGTGAGTGAACTCTGGGCTGGCAAGTGGCTAATTTGTCATGTGTGAATGAGTGGTCAATACAGAGTGAGTGAAGAGAGCTGCGAGAGAGCAGATGGTGGTCAACTGTCCACGGGTTTTCATTTTCTGGAGTCCATTAATATACATTTGAGTTTCAGACTTCAAATCTTTCAGAAAGAAACATGCTAACATTAATCGTGTTGTTCTAGCAGTTTTCTAATTTAATATGAGCAATATCTAACGTTTCTCTCCATTTTTTGGGGCCTTTGTCCTGCCATTATTTTAGATGTCCAGATTTCTTGCACTAAGAGGTTATGAGAGCCTACCTCTGCTCAACTGTCCCTGATTTTGATCCAAATGTTATCTCTGTCTTTATCCATCATAAGTCTGATGGCTCTTGGAGAAAAGGTGGTGAATTACCCTTAATAAATGACAGTAGTTTGAATTGTACACTTTTGTTTTGCTACAGAAAAGTGTATGTTAATTCACATTTTCTTATTCTGCCACTGTTTCAAGTTTTAAGAGTATCCGTGATTTTCCCTGATTGTCTCTGATTACTTGTGTATTCTCTAAGTTTGTAAGAGCATTATTTAAAATGTTTGATGTTGTGTAGTCCTATCTCGCCTTCATTCTTACACAAGGGGTTCGGAGCCGATCCTCTGCTCCGACTCGGCCTTTTTACAAGCTCAAAGTCTTCTAGTTGGCTCGTGGCTAGGTATGTATCCCATGGTGCACCAGTACAATCCCCAGATCTCGTTTGCCGCGTTGACGAGTTTGGATGTGCTTCTTCTTGGCCCTGGCTAAGTCTAACACATTTTGCTAATTTTTTGACTAAAAATTGATGTTTTTCATATTTAGAGAGCTTCTGATGACTGTTATTCGTGTTCTTTGGTAGTTTCATAGTTTTCTAGTTACTGTAGTTCTTAAGTATTTCTGAGAACAGTTGGCCGTTAGCCTTATCGTTCTCTTTGGTATCCTGCGTGCCAGTTAGTTTCTTCACTGGGGTTGTGTTATATATTTTTATACCCCTAGTTTCAGATATTTTTGATATTAGTGTTTATAGGCGCCTTTGCGCATAGTTAGACTGTGCGTGCAAATTAGATAAGTTTCACTGTATATTTAGATTAAAATAAATATCTTGCTTGCGGGGCTCAGCTTATTGGATTTGCAGTTAGAACAGAGTTTTCCTTTACCTCTGTTCTCTTGTGTTTGCTTGGTTAGAGATTGTATTTTTTTCTCTGTTTGTGCGATTATTTCCTTTCTAGGTCCGTTTTAGTTAGAGGACCTAGATTTTCTCTCTCTCTATCAGGGCTAGGCCCGTTTAAGTTAGAGGACCTAGTTCTCGTGGTTGGGTCATGTTGGTACCTTAAGGGCTAGGCCCCTTTAAGTTAGAGGACCTAGTCCTCCCACTTTCCCTTTCTTCTGTGTGCCATGTGTCTGATTGCAGTCTTCTGTGAGATGTCTAAGGAGGTTAGGTATCATAAGCCATCTGGCTTTAAAAAGTGTGTTAAATGTTCACAGATGATGTCCATAACGGATTGCCACAGTAACTGCGTGTACTGTCTTGGGGACATCCACTTACAGGAAACATGCCTAATGTTCTTTGTGTTTCACTGTTGCAGTCATTACATTTGGGTAATCCTGCTGGCAAGTTGCCCTCAGTCGGCCTGAATTCCAAAGCCCTGGGTTCTGCGTCGGCTGCTGTCGCCCCTTCCCTTACTTCACATCATCAGGGGTATAAAAGAAGCAGCCAGCACCATTTTCTTTAGTCTTTCTTGCTGCACGGTGCCCGAAGCAGAAGCAGTTCGCAAGTGCTGGTCGGCCGACTCCTGAGATTTTCGTGTTAGTTTCAGATCCGAAGTCTTCAATAAAGCTAAGTACCCCATTGGGGAAACTTTTTTCTTGCTCCAGATCGATGTCAGAAAAAGTTAATAGTTGTATTTCTTGTGGAAAGCAAATACCTCATAAGGATTTTCATTCTTACTGTATTCCTTGCCTAGGCCCTGATCACAACATTTCTGGTTGTCGGTTTTGTGCTAGATTTAACCAACGCACTGTTGAGTGTCGTTATGATTTTGCTTTAAACTATTTTGGACGCCGGTTTAATTATCCAGAAATGTCGTCTGATAGCCATCCGACTACCAGAGTTCACAAAAAACGCAAAGAAAAGGAAAGAGATAGAGAACTGAGGCCCAAAACCGACGACGAAGCTACTCCTAAGCCAGTCGCTGGTTCGCTGGTCCTCAGTGGTGCTTTTGCATCCCCTGACACCTGCTACTTTAGAGTCGCAGACCGCTACCGACTCCCACGTGGAGTCGGCCATGCCGCTGGAAACTCAAGGTATTGGAGCCTCGGATATTATCCCTTCAGATGGGTCCGGAGCCGCAGGCACCGGCTTCTGAGGGTGTATTCAGACCTGAACATCTTTACATCAAACCGACGTCCGCTTCAAAGGCAAAGACTAAAGCACCTTCTAAAGCAAACTCAAAAGCCACATGGTCAGGCCTCTATGCCCAAAAAACAGATGCTCAAAATGACTGAAGACTTGATTACCTTGATCAGGGGTTCCCATCCCCCTCCTGAAAAGAGGCCTAGGCAGGAGACTGACTATGAATCTTCAGATCAGGTTTCCATTTCTTCTGATTCCTCTTCTGATCAGGAATATTCTCTTCCCCCCATGAGGATTCTGATGCTGAAGAATCTATACCTTCAGCTTCTCCTCCAGAGGACTATTCTTTTGGGGAAACCTTACATACCATGAGGGAGCATTTCCACTGGGAGAGCCAAGATTTTTCATAATCTAAAAAGAGGCTCGGGGATTTCCTTTTACTACCTCAACACAAGCCACTAGCCATCCCACTTGTGTTAGACATTGTAGATGTGTTTTCGGAGTCTAGTCTTACCCCTGACTCCTTACCTCCAGCTCCTGTTAAGCCTGATAGATATTACAGGGTTCCTGACTCTCATAAATTCCTTTTTAAAAATCCTGCTGCAGACCCAGAAACTATTTCTCAGGGTCCCAAAGGAGTTGAGGCTTCCGCTGCAAAAAACCCTACCCCCTCTGACAAAGACTCTAGGGCACTGGCTAGATGGGGAAAAAAGGTTTACCCATCTGCTACCTTGGCTATAAGGGCCTTAAACTGTCAGGTTTCATATGCTCAAATATCAGCAACATGTCATGGCATTGTTTAAACAGAAAATGTTGTTAAACTCGGAATGTGCAGAAAACAAGGAAATGCAGGATTTATTGCATGCAGCTGAACAAGTTGGAAAGCATACTTTGCAATGTGGTTTTGATTCTTTAGAGGCCTCCTGCAGGGCCACAGTTACAGGTTCTGTAATTAGGAGGCATGCTTGGTTAAAGGAACAAAATCTGCCTGATCATGTTAAGGTTAAATTATTAGATGCACCTTTACAGCATGATACTTTGGAGTTAAGGCAGAAGAGGTGTTAAAGAAAATGGAGGGCAAAGCTAAATCTATGCAAACGGTCAAAGATTTTTTACAAGTACAGTCACCTAGGTTTAGTAGACACTGGCCAACAAAGAATTGGCCATTTCCTGTGTCAGACAGACCTCAAAGGGGCAGATCCAGATGCCCTAGAGGCAGATCCCAGGCGCAAGGTTCATACCACTCAAAGCAATGGGGGGCTTCTACCTCCAAAGTTGGAGAAGACAAATCACAACCATACAGGAAACAGTCCCAATGACTTCCCCCTGCCTGCACCAAGCACTTATCTCCTGGCAGCACCCTTAGGGGGAAAATTAGCACTTTTTTCTCAAAATTGGCACATTATAACCTAGGACAAGTGGGTCCTAAATATTTTGTCACAAGGGTACAAGTTCCATTTCCATACCCTGCCAAAGGCAAACGGCTGGTCAGATCTGCCAAAAAATCAATGGACAGAGGCACAAAAACAAGTCTCATCCCTCATGGACAATGGGGGCCATTCAACAAGTACCAGAGCAAGACCAGGGACAAGGATTTTACTCAAGACTGTTCTTGGTCCCCAGAAAGGACAAGGCCTGCAGGCCAATACTGGACCTATCTATTTTGAACACATTCCTGGATATACCAAAATTCAAGATGTTAACTTTGCAGCAGCTTCTGCTCATGCTGGGCAAGAACGCTTGGCTTGTGACTTTAGACCTAAAAGAGGCATACCTGCATGTCCCAATTAGACAAATATGCAGAAGATACCTCAGATTCAAGGCTGGCTCAGTGCATTACCAATTCTCTGCACTGCCCTTTGGCTTATCTACTGCGCCCAGGGTCTTTACAAAGTGCCTTGCACCAGTAATTGCATTCTGCTGACAGAGGAATACAAATATATTCTTACTTGGACAACTGTCTAATTCAAGCAGAGAACAAGGACATTACATTCTTCTACAGCATCTGGCGTTTGTGAAGAGTTCTAACATGCCTAGGGTACACAGTCAGCAAAAAGAAATCAAAACTAGTACCCTGTCAAGAGATAATATTCCTGGGTGCAAGCTTAAATACAACTGCCCAGATGGCTTATCTCACGCTAGACAAACAAAGGCAACTGATTACCTATTTCAAAATGTTGGCAACAAAGGCCCAGTTTTCTGCAAGAACAATTCTGCAGGCTTTGGGCTTCATGGCACCCTGCATCCTACTAATTCCATGTGCAAGACTGCATATAAGGAAACTTCAATGGTACCTAAAAAGTGTTTAGACTCAACATTGCCACAGCCTGGAAACTATGATTACTCTCATTCCCTACCTGCAACAGGAGTTTTGATGGTGGGAAAAGGCTCGTCACCAAAACAAGGGACAGCCATTCACATTACCCCCAGCCAGGCAGACACTAACAACGGATGCATCAGATTATGCCTGGGGGGCCCACATGGCAGGAAGATGCATTCAGGGCACATGGACCTCAAGCCAAATGCATCTACATATCAATCAAAAAGAGATGCTAGCAGTTCAAAATGCCCTGACAGCCTTCAAGGACCTACTTCATCCAGGACAACTACTGATAAAGACAGACAACACCACAGTTATGTTGTATATAAACAAGCAAGAGGGCACACATTCTTACCCCCTTTGCAGACTAGCCATGACTTTGTGGGACACAGCATTGACTTACCAAGTACATCTGCAGGCACAATTCCTGCCAGGAAGGAAAAATATTCTGGCAGAAGAACTAAGCAGACACCTCATGGATCCCCACGAGTGACACCTGGATCCACAAGTCTTCAGCATGATAACAAGGAAATGGGGATGCCCGGACATTGATCTGTTTGCCTCCCCTCACAACTACCAACTAAAAAGATTCTGCACGAGGTTTTATCACAGACAAGCATGGAAAGTGGACGCCCCATCTTTCAGCTGGAAAAACCTATCAGTATATGCATTTCCCCCTCTACCTCTCCTCCCCAAGGTACTCCTAAAGGTCAGACAGGAGAAGCCAAAGATGATACTGATTGCCCCAGACTGGCCCCGCCAGTACTGGTATCCAATACTAAGGAGCTTGTCTCAATGCCCAGCTTGGACTTTACCTCAAAAATAACTCATCTACTGTCCCAGCAAAACAGTCAGATCCTGCACAGCCAACTTAGGACTTTAAACCTGACAGCATGGCGAATAATGTAGTCATACAAAACACACCCCTCAGTAAAGATGTGATGGATACCATTTTGGAAGCCAGAAAGCCTAGTACTAGAAAATCTTATGCTGGAAAATGGAAGAGATTCTGTGCTTGGAACCAGGCACAAGGAACTGATACAGCTGTGCCAAATATTCCTCAGGTTTTGCAATACATAACTGAGATGCTGGACAAAGGCCTATCTCTTTTATCTATTAAAATTCATGCCTCTGCCATTTCGGCTCATTACAATGTAGAGCCACCAATCTTTTCTCATCCCTTATTAAAGCAGTACCTCAGAGGAGCCAAACATTTAAGACCTCCAAGGAGAACACCAATGCCTGCATTGGACCTCAACTATATCTTGGAAAAACTCACCCTGCCTCCTTTTGAGCCAGCTGCTACTGCTGATATAAAGTTTTTATCTTGGAAAACAGCTCTGCTCCTGTCTGCAATATGAGTTTCAGAGCTACAGGCACTCATGGCTGTGGAACCTTTTATCATTTTTTATCCAGACAGGGTCTCTCTGAGGACAAACTTAACATTTATGCCTAAGGTGGTGTCCAGTGTGGCTCTCAAAAAAAAAAAAACTATTCACCTTCCAACCTTTTATCCAAATCCACAGAACAAGGGGGAGAGAATTCTGCATTCTTTGGACGTACACAGACAGCTTAGATTCTACTTGGACAGAACCAAAACTTTCAGAAAGACAGAGCAATTACTAGTGACATATGCTGCAGGATCGCAAGGAAAGGCTATCTCAAAGCAGACTATTTCAAAGTGGATAGGCCACTGCATTCATTTCTGCTATGTACACCATGGCAAGCCAGAACCTAAGGGCATTAGGCCACACTCAACCAGAGCTGCAGCCACTTCAGCAGCCTTTCTCAGGGGAGTACCCACCAAGGACATTTTAGAGGCTGCTACTTGGAGTTCAGTGCACACCTTTACAAAGCACTATCATCTGCCTTTCTACTCAAAATCTAGGGCAGGCTTTGCCACTGCAGTTCTGCAGGGCCTCATAACTGCTCCTAATGCTGTTTAGCTCCAGCCTCCCAACCTTGGCTTTGGGACTCTACCCAAATGACTGCAACAGTGAAACACTAAGAACATAGTACAGTTGTGTACACATAACATAAATGTAGATGTTCGAGTGTATTCACTGTTGCAATCCAGGTTACCCACCCACCATCCCCCTTTTCTTCTGATGGAACTTATCTTTCCTTCTCTGATTTATACAACCTATGTGGTGTATTTGCTTTTAGATGAAGGTAAATTTTATATTGGTGCATGTAATTACACATATATAAATTTTGGCAACCCTTTTAGGGGACACCTGACATCTGGGGCAAGAAAAACTAAAGAAAATGGCATTGGCTGCTTCTTTTATACCCCTGACGACCTGACGTCAGGGAAGGGGTGACAGCAGCTGACGCAGGACCCAGGACTTTGGAATTCAGGCCAGCTGAGGGCCACCTGCCAGCAGGATTACCCAAATGTAATGACTGCAACAGTGAATACACTCAAACATCTACATTTATGGTAAGTGTACACAACTGTACTTTTTGTCACTCGTTTAGTGCCAGAGTATTGCAGGAGAGGAAAAACAAACTCATACTAAAAGGTCTACTTTAGCCCTCTTTTGAAGATCTGGCTAGCTGTTCATCTGCTACGTCTCATGGATCTAAAAAGGAGAAATCTAAATCTTTTAAGAGGCCCTCCCCGGTGCTGGCTGGTGTATCGGAGATGCCTTTCAAAATTTCCAAATCTGACAAACCTGCTGCCTCCTCGGATCCACTGAGTTCAGAGCTGTTCAAGGGTTCTACTGCTACTACTGTTGCTACAGTGTTGGCACCAGGTAGTTCAGAGCTGACCACTGATGGAGACATTGGAGCCGGTCTATGGATCCTTTACCGGTCTCCCCTACATTAAGGTCACCCATAGTACAGAGATCCCATTCTCCTGCTCTGTCTTCCAGGGGTTTATCGGAAGAAGATGTGGAGAGAGTAGTGCTGAGACTTCTGAAGTCATTTGCCTTACCTAAAATATTGTTGGCTACAACCCAGTCAGTTCCGGGGCTTTTTGAGTCTGTTACCCCTTCTGTGATTCCTCCTCCGAGCCGTGCTGGTCTTTCGGAGCCGGAGTGCTTGGTACCGCTGGTGGAACCCCCTCAGTTCCATCTCCCCTGAGGTTGTTATGGAGTAGAGTTCTGCTCTGACACTGTGTCGTCCGTGGTGTCTAGGAGCCAAAGCTGCCCGGTCGGCCCCGACAGGGACACCTGGATCCGAACCTCTTCAGTTCTGAGCCTTCCTCTCAACGCGTCGGCTAGGGTGATTTTGGATCCTACATCCATCTCTGAGCCGATGGCTCTGGAACCGATGGTGTCCTCTGTCTCCTCAGAGCCAGGGAGGCTGGCATTCGAGATGAGTGTGCTGCCCCAATCAGCTCCTACCAGGGGTACTGACACTCTTCCTCCTAGGGCACCTACTTCTGTCTCAGCACCTACTCCCTCTCTGGACAGCAGAGACCCGCAGCCTCAGGAGCCACCGGCTGGTGGCCCCCATTCTTCTGAGACCTCCCTGGAATATCTTTCTGAGGAGCCGCCATGGAAGTGAACATGCAAGCGGAAGCAGGTAGACTACCAGGATGAGTCTCTTACCTCAGGCACCGACCGTGAGGAGTCAGAAAGGTCCCCCAAGTCGTCCTCTGATGTCTCCTTTGTAGACATCCTGGAGGTGCCGCTGGCCCACTGTCATCCCTTCTGATGAGGAGTCTGTGTACCTGAAGACTTTCGGGTCTCAACCTTCAGCCTCTAGGGTGTCTCCACCTTTCGAAGAACTGTTAAGAGCTCATTAGTCGGAAGGTGTGGGATACTCCTGATGCCATGGAGCCAATCCCCAGGAGACCAAATAAATTTCTATCAGCTCCCAAGGAGAAGGAGTTTTTGTCAAAGGGTGTTCCCGTAAATGCCATGGTGGTGGTGGTGGCCACTAAGAAGGAGCTAGCAGAGACTACTACTTCTGTCCATCCGCCAAATAGTCTCGAATGATGGACAGATACGGGAAGCATATCTTTTCATCAGCGGGATTTACTCTTAGATCGCTAAACTACCTTACACACTTCACGAGGCTTCAGAGAGATCTCCTTAAGGAGTTAGGAGTGACTCTATAAGGTACATCCACTGAGTGAGTCCCTGAGAAGGTGTCTGCCCCAGTTGTCCACCTTGAACTCTATTGTCAACTCATCCATGAGGCTCATCTCATATGCAGCTGATGGAGCGAGCAGAGCAGTGGGTTCAGGAATTTCCCTAAGACGTCATTCCTGGATGCGCTTGTGTAATTTTGCGGAACCGTTCAAGTCTACATGTACCAATGCCCCCTTCGACGGTTCTTCATTGTTTGGACCTAAGGTAAAGGATACACTCACCCGGTGCGAGCAAGAAGGTAAAACACACTCTACCGTGGGAGTATGGTTTACCGTCCCCTCTAGACCATACCCTAAGGGTCAGAGAGGTGGTAAAATGTGGTTCAAGACGTCCCAGAGGTTTTTCCAGGATGCTCAGGGTGACTCCTCCTTCAAAGGCAGAGGAGGAGGAGGAAATGGTAGACGTTGCCCGAGAGGCAGGGTTGGACCGCAAAATCAGGGAGGCTGTGATTAGTTTCGGGGCCGGCCCTACCAGCACTCCTGATGTGGGGCTCAACTTTGCTTCTCTGGAGCCGGTCGGGGGTTGCATTTCTTTGTATCCAGAAGCCTGGCTAAGTATCACTCAAGACAGATGGGTACAAAGAATTATTACCAGAGGTTATTCCATACCCTTTTCTCTGCCACGTCATGTCCCCAAGAGGATCTCGGATGTTACACCCAATCACAGGGATCAAGCAACTGTGGAGGTCAACAGGTTGCTGGCAAAAAGAGTCATCCAAACCGTCTACGCAGACCAGACAGATTCGGAAATTATTCCAGATTCTTTTTAGTGCCAAAACGTACAGGGGGCTGGAGGGGCCCATCTTGGACCTCAGCAAATTAAATGAATCCATAAAGAAGGGCAAGTTCTGGATGGTGACACTGCAGTCTATTCTCCCGTTAATAAGGAAAGACACTTGGATGTGCTCAAGTAGACCTCCAAGATACTTACTACCACATAAAACTGGACAGGGTGTTGAGGAGTCATCTATGCTTCCTGCTGGGAGCCAGTCACTACCAGTTTCATGCTCTGCCCTTTGGTCTCACCACTGCCCCCAGGGTGTTCACCAAGTGTATGGCAGTAGTGACAACTCACCTGAGATGTCAAGGATTCCAGGTGTTTCCTTATCTGGACGACTGGCTTCTGACCGCCCACACCAAGCATCTACTTTTTCAGACCAGGGACACTACTATTCAGCTTTTGTGCCCAGTTGGGGATTACTATCAATTGTGAAAAGTCTGCCTTATTGCCCTCTCTTTTTGTGATTTTTATAGGTGCAGAAATAGACACAGTAGCCATGTTAGCTAGTCTTCCAGTAGAAAGAGCACAGAATCTGTTTTTTCAAATTCACCATCTTCTCCCCCTCCGAAAAGTCAAGGCCAAGACTCTTCTAAAGCTTCTAGGGACCACGGCTTCTATCATACTGCTAGTGCAGCTAGCCAGACTACACATGCGGATCCTTCAGTGACTTCCGTTGTCCCAGTGGTCCTTTCAGCAACTACCCTTAACTCATCATATTTTGCTGACATACTCTTGCAAGAAGGACCTCATGTGGTGGATTCAACCCAATCAGTTAACCATGGGCACTCCCTTTGTCCCTCGCCAACCCATTGCCCCTCGCCAACCCATTGCCACTGTGACCACGGATGCCTCACAGGGTGGGGGGGGGGCATTATCTAGGCAGGACTGTCCAAGGCACATGGCAAGATCATGAGGCTCACCTGAATATCAGTGTTCTAGAGATGAGGGCAGTGCTGCTGGCATTGCAAGCACTTCACGACCTTCTTCCTCTTAGGATGATTGCAATACAATCAGACAACATGTCGGTAGGCCATTCAGGTTTGGAAATGGGTGATTTCTTCCCAGTCTGGTGGTGACACACATCCTGGGGACAACCAACATGATAGCTGACAAACTCAGCTGGGCAATTTTGATGCCTCACGAGTGGTCACTAAAGCAGGATATAGCGGAGCAGATTTTCCGCAGATGGCGACAGCCTT
This sequence comes from Protopterus annectens, assembly GCF_019279795.1. Classification (NCBI taxonomy): domain Eukaryota; kingdom Metazoa; phylum Chordata; order Ceratodontiformes; family Protopteridae; genus Protopterus; species Protopterus annectens. The sequence goes on from NC_056748.1 coordinate 482,197,648, forward strand.
GCTGCGATCTCTTTTCCAGCCCAATCAATGCCAAATGCAGCAGCTATTTCTCCCTTATCCCCCCTCTGGGGGAGTTACAGGGAGACGCACTTGTTCACGATTGGCCTCCGAGTCTCCTTTATGCTTTCCCTCCCTTTTCTCTTATATCCAAGGTGATTCAGAAAGTGAAACAGCTGGGAAGCAAACTGATCCTCATTGCACCTTACTGGCCTCAACAGGTTTGGTTCCCCTTTCTCGGCCCTCACCTCCTAGACGATCCATGGATTGTGGACCCAGTGCCAGATCTCTTGACACACATGTCAGGTTCACTTCACCTCACCTTGCACACACACAGTTTGACTGCTTGGCTGCTCCAGTTCCATCCCTAGTCAGGCTTCATGACTTCTCACCCTCCATGACTCATATCCTTACGTCCTCTCATAAACCCTTCACTAGGAATTTATATTCCAGTAAATGGAAAAGGTTCTCTAGTTGGGCTGAGAAAATGAATGTTGACCCTTATACCGCTTCCATTCCGGTAGTTCTGGAATTTTTGTCTGAACTTTTCCACCAGGGATCTGCGGCTGCCACAGTCAAGGTTCAATTGGCAGTGATTTCTAATTTTCACTTAGGCCTACAAGATTGTAATCTGTTGTGACATAGGTTGTGCAAGACCTTCCTCAAAGGTGAATTTTGTGCTATCCAATTTAACGTCTCCACCTTTTGAGCCTTCTCATTCGTTGCCTTTGAAATTTCTGTCTTGGAAAACTTTGTTTCTGGTGGCAATCACATCTCTCAGACGAGTGTCAAAATTACAAGCATTGTCTGTCAAACCCCCTTATCTGATATTTCACGGAGACCGAGCATCTCTTCGTACTAATCCAGCCTTCATCCCCAAGGTCTGTTCCCATAACACTTTGAACCAATCCATAGAACTTTTGGTGTTCTTCCCTAATCACTCCCAATGCAGCAGAATACAGGTTATATCAGATGGATGTTCATAGACAATTACGTTTTTATTTGCACTGGACCAAGGAATTCAGAAAGTCAGACCAATTATTTCCTTCTCAGACTCCAGATTAGGAATACCAGTTTCCAAAGTGACCCTCTCTAATTGGATCTCTAAGCTGTATAGCTTACATTTACACTTCTGATGGTAAGCCCTTACCTTTCAAAATTAAGGCTCATTCTACAAGATCTCAGTCTACCTCTGCAGCCATTCAAGCCAGGGTCCCACTTGATAATATTTGTGCAGCAGCAACTTGGGCTACCCCTCACACATTTATTACTCATTACAAATTGGATTTAACCTCCAGGGGTAGAGCATCCTTTGGTTCCACGGTACTCGAGTATTTTTCCTTGAGCCCCAAAAGAATAAGATGCTAAGAACGCTGTCCCATGTGTAAGAATGAAGGTGAGATAGGACTACAGAACATAAAGAAGTTATGTACTCACCATAACGTTCCATGTTTGTAGTCCATCTCTCCCTTCATTCTTACCAACCCACCCACCTAACCCCATTCTGGAAGTATCTGGAGACAGAAAAATATTGCTATTATCATTCACTGGAGACCTTTTATTATTGGGTTCTTTCTCTATGGTGGTTATTATTTCTCTTAGCAGCAAACAAGATCTGGGGATTGTACTGGTGAACCATGGGATACCTACCTAGCCACGAGCCAACTAGAAGACTTTGAGCTTGTAAAAAGGCAGAGTCGAAGCCGAGGATCTGCTCCGAACCCCATGTGTAAGAATGAAGGGCGAGATGGACTACAAACACGGAACTTTATGGTGAGTACATAACTTCTTTTTTTTGGGTTTTTGTTCCACTCCCACCACTATTTTAAGCTTTGTCCAGATTTCTTGCACTAAGCGGTTGAGATGTATGGGAGCATACCTCTCCTCAACTGTCCCTGATTACACTTAATAAATGACAATTAAAGTTACAGGCTTTTGCGTTGACTTCAATTTGGCCTTGTGGTAGAGTCCTTGCTATTTATGTAAAAGTGCTGTGGTTTGATCACTGCTATATCAGTTGTGGGTATTGCAGACACTAGCTGTGCTCAGCCTTTCACTGCTGAACAGAGGTTGTGGTCAGCAGGTGTGAGTTGTGTTCTGCCTTTCATCTTTCCAAATTTCAGTTTAGTCTGATCTCATGGAGTTTTTGTTTATGGCAGTGTCCCTGGGTTTTAGTTGAGTTTGTCTTGGTTTGTGTTTTCTGTGCTGGGTCAGACAACTTGATTCCCTCTTTATAGTTCTGTATGTGCTGCTTGCTCTCTGACCAGGTTTTCTTTTGCAAATTTCTTTTGGATCTATATCAAGGGTTAATCATTTAATTGTATGTATGGAAGTAATCTGAATTATGATTTAGAATTTGCTGAGGGGATTGTGTTGCTTCACTCCATTTCTTTTGGGGTTTGTTGTATAATGGATTTGGTTTTGGTTTCAACATTTTCCATTGAAATACTGGAAAAGGTTTCACATATACAATCTCTCTGTGGTCTTTATTACCAGAAGAACAAGAAGCAGAATCTCCACCTGTTTCACAGCTCAGTTTTTGTTGGACAAACTTTTGTATTTCCTCCTTAGCATGCACTTTCTCAAAAAATTATTTTGTCCCTCCAGGGAAGAATACCTTGAAGACAGCTGGATACAGCAGTTGGAATCTCACACCTGTCTCAACATTTTATGAGTAGTGGAATGAGTTTACTTCTCTCTTGCCTAGGGTACAATGAGTAATCATTCTTCACAAACACCCTGCTGTCTCCTACTTTCAGTATTTTGTCCTTCTTCCAGTTTTGTTAGAATCAACTCCTTCTGCTGGTTGGATTGCTTCTTTACTATTATAGGTCTAGGTTGTTTTCTTAGGGCTAGGTTTGGAGCATATCCATGGTGCCAAGTCAACTGACACTTCCTGCAGTGGAATTCCAGTACAGTTGCTTATCTGAGCTTTCATAAAGTTAATGCAGTCTGTTCCTTCTATCTTCTGTTGGTATAGCTGAAAATCTCAGGTTTTCGCTACATGCTGTGTCCTTTTAATTCTAATATTTTTTTCAAATATCTCTTCCTGAAGAGTGTTATATTCAGCCAACCTCTTCTTCATTTCAATCTCTGTTTTTGTAGCTTTATCTCATCTGAATATATGTTTAAAGCTTCTTCCATTTGTTCCAGCCTCTTGTTGTTTGTATTGATATACTCTACCAGTGTTTTGTTTATTTTAACCAGGTCTGATGCCGTTTTCTTGTATCTTCCTGTAGGTTATTGGAAGTCTTGTCTGAAGGTTGCACTACTCGTTGCTGAACAGCTGCAGGACTCTGCCTAGTCAGTGTTTCTTCCTCAGTTTTTGTAGCTGATTTTTTCTAAGTCTTCTGTGTTTCTTTATTCCTAGCATCCAGGTCGTGTACTTGCTAGCCAGTTACTCAGACTTCCCTTTTTCTTGAGCATTGGGTGCCTCCTTCGCTACCCCCCTCAAGCCACTTAAAGTAGGGTCTGAATGCTGTTTCTGTCTTGTCTACTTTCATGACCCCTCCTAGCTCCCCTTCCAAAAGAAGCATAGTATCCTCTATCAGAGGTGCCTCACTGTCAGCCTGGATACCACCTCTCACCTTTGTCTTTGAAGTCACCATGTCCATGGGGAACACCAGTACCTACCAACAGCTGTAGTTCACTTTCAAGCTCACTGCTACAAGGTGGCTCCCTCCATGAAGTAACCACATCACCAGCTTCATGCATAGGATCTGTCTGGGTCTTCCCCAGGATACCAGACCTACGTGCCTGTCTCCAAGCTTGAATGCTTGTCACTGCATGCACTCAAGTTACTGCACTATCAGAATCATTCCCTATTAGGACATCTGCAGGGATATCCTCAAACACGCCTACTTGCTTGTTCCCTTTTCCACCCTCCCAGTCAAGATGAACCCTAGCAAAGGGCATTTGGAATGGGGTCCCTCCTTGAGCTCTAAACTGGCGTGGATTGCCCAAGCAAGTTCGGCTTCTCCTTAACCACTGCAGGCCTTGCAGTTGTTATATCAGAAGCTATCTCTCTTAGCAGTGGTCTGTCTTCTGTCCACTAAGATGCAATACAAGTTTTGGTGATAATTTGGCGCCTCTTTTGTTCCCAGACTACTTATCACTGGCATTCTGGCATTTCCACTTGCTGGCTCCCTCACCTTTTGTTTCTCACCTTGCTTCAGTTGACATTTGTACAGTAAACTCTGTTAACCGGCACCCATGGGGATTGGTAGATGGCCGGATAACTCTAGCTTCTGGTTGCTTGAGAGTTGCTATTAAAAATATGCCTGATTAATACTGTACCCTATATTTGTTCGGTTTGATTTGTTCTCAGGTTGGGGAGAGGGGGAATTTATTCCGGTCTTTCTTTTTAAAACTTTAAAAAGGAAAGATGTGTTTTTACTGGAGAAAACAAAGTCCAACACATGAAAACTGTACTGTATTTCTTTGATTTTTTTTTTTTTTTTTTTTTTTTTGCTGGTTGCTTGAGTTCCAGTTAATAGAGTTTACTTTGTTTACCTGGCCCCTCTGATTACATTTAAAACATCTAATCCCTGATCTTGACCATGTGCTTGAACTAGTGGCTTCCCCTGTTACTGGTGAACTCTGTTGGAGTCCATGTGCAGCACTGGGTATCCCTATCTTTATGAAGTGGTGTCCTACTTGCCAAGTAGAGATCCCGTTTTCTCCCCAACTCAATTGCAAAGTTACATTCTCTGTCTGCCAATCAGATCTTCATATCCTCAGACAAGTGCTGAGAGCTTGTTCTCTTACCAGAAGGTCTGCCAATCCTTCAAAAGTGGTGACCTGACACTGTCACCCACCTGTGAAAGTAAGTACATAAATCAGCAGTTTAATTTCATACACTTTTATCTGCCTTGTGTCTGTGTTCACAACCTTTTTTTCTGTACATTTCAGGAGTTAATTTAAAACAATCCAGTAAACATTGTTTTACACAATCATAATTCAGACAGTCAATATCAGACAGTTTAGCAGTTTCATTAACAGCTCTACCACAAGGTAAGGGGGTCAACATCATATTGTTTACATACCCTCTCAAATATATAAAAAAGAAACTATCAAAGTCACCTCCCTCCCTGTGCTAAGGAAAAGTTTGCTGACCATTATGGCTTCTGAGATTCGGTCATTCCTTCCCCGTTACCTCCATGATCCTGTTGAATGGTTAGAAGCTCCTTTTCATGTTCTCTGCCTCTTGTTTTCTTCAGCTTCCATCCCCAAACATTCTTTTTTATGCTAATGTTGCTACTCACTCTCCTCAGCCTCCAAACGTTTAGCTTCCATCTCCAAACGCCGCAGTTTATACTAATGCTGATTCTCTCTCTCCTCAGCTTCCATTTCAAGTCTCCTTAAATCCAAACAAATTTATAAGTCCTCCAAAGAAAAGGTGCAATGTTTTGTCTCTAAAAGCTGCTTATCCCCAACGCCAAACTGGATATCCTCCAAGCTGCTGGTCTGCTCTGTGGCTGCGACTAAGGCTGAGATCATTGATTCCTTAAGTTGGCATGCACCAGTCCTTCGGCTTCACACACCTTGGACAACTAGTTCCTGGTCAGCTTGCTATAATCCTCTGACATCTTTACCTGCTGTCCTGACTGACTAAAAAATAAGTATAACTTTTGTGAAATGAAACTCTGCATGTTTATCTTGTGGCTGTCAAGAGTGCACACCTCATTGACAACTACCTCCATGCTACTAAAGCTCAATTAAAATCCTACACTGCTGGCACCAAATAATGTCATGTGATGATGCCTTACTTAAAGCCGGAGCAGTAACTAAGGGAGTCTCAGTCCTCAACACTATCTCTGTTAAGGGAGCATCACTGAAAGCAGAGATAGAAGCACACAGTTTCCCCTAAGAGTATGCTGGGAACAGGCTTCAAACCTGGGACTGGACTTTTTGCTTTACTCCAAGTCCACAGATTTTCATACTAACAACTGCAGAGTACTGTTTCCCAGATGTTCTTCATGTTTCACTGTTGCAGTCATTACATTTGGATAATCTGGTGACAGGTTGCCCTCAGTCGGCCTGATTAACAAAGTCTTGGGTCCTGCGTCGGTTGCTGTCCCTTCTTCCATGACGTCCGGTCGTCAGGGGTATAAAACATGCAGCCGACGCCATTACATCAGTCTTTCTTGCCACGCAGTGCCCAAAGCAGAAGCAGTTCGCAAGTGCTGGCCGGCCGACTCCTGAAATTTTCATTTTCGAGTTTCAGAACCGAAGTCTTCAACTAAAAAGCCAAGTACTCCGTTGGGGAAACTTTTTCTTGCTCCTTACCGATGTCAGTAAAAGTTGTTAATTGCATTACTTGTGGGAAGTAAATACCTAATAAGGATTTTTATTTGTATTGTGTTCCTTGCCTAGGCCCTGACCAACAATGTACCTTGCTGTCGGTTTTGTGCTAAATTTAATCAACGCACTATTAAATGTCAGTATATTTTTGCTTCTAAATATTTTGGCTCATGATTTAATTATCCAGAAATGTCGTCTGTTAGCAATCTGTCTACCGGGATATCTAAAAAACACAAAGAAAAAGACAGACCGTCGAGGTCCAAAACTGACAACTCTTCTCCTAAGCCAGTCGCTAGTTCGCCGGTACTCCATGAGGCGCTTTCGCAACCCCTGATACCCGCTACTTTTCATTCACAGGCCTCTACTGAGACCCATTCGGAGTCCAGTATGCCGTGAGATGCTTCAGTTTTTGAATCCGTGGATGTCTCTACCTTAAATAGGTCCGGAGCCGCTGTGCAGGCACTGGCTTCTGAGGGTGTTTTCAGGCCTACAGATTTGTATATTAAACCGACGCCATCTTCAAAACTAAGGCCAAAATCTAAATCTGTGTCTAAAAAACCGACGCTTGGGCCACGTGTGCAGGCCCCTATGCTTAAAAAACAAATGATCAAAATGGCTGAAGATTTAATTACTCTGATCAGGGGTAGCCAACCCCCCCCCCCCCTTCTAAGAGGCTTAGGCAAGACATTGATTATGAATCTTCTAACAGGATTCTATTTCTTCTGACTCTTCTAATGTACAGGATTTCTCTATTCCTACTTATGAGGACTCTGACGCAGAAGATTCCATTCCTTCTGCTTCTCCCCTGAGGATTTTTCTTTTGGGGAAACTTTGCATACCTTAAGGGAACATTTCCACTGGGAAAGTCAGGATTTCTCTGAATTTAAAAAGAGACTTGGGGATTTTCTTCTTCTTCCTCAGCATAGGCCTTTGGCTATACCTCCTGTTTTTAGACTCTAGTATGGCTCCTGATTCTCTGCCTCTGGCTCCTTGTAAGCCAGACAGATACTACTGGGCTCCTGACTCCCACAAATTCCTTTTCAAAAATCTGACTGCAGATCCTGAAACCATTTCTCAGGGTCCCAAGGGCATTAAGGCCTCTACTGCTAAAAATCCTACCCCTTTGGATAGAGATTCCAGGCTGCTGGATAGATGGGGTAAGAAGGTTTACACTTCTGCAACCTTAGCAATCAGGGCTTTAAACTGTTAGTTTCATATGCTTAAATATCAACAGCATATCATGGGACTGCTTAAACAGAAAATTGTTAATTTCTGACTGCGTGGAAAATAAAAATTTACAGGATTTATTGCATTCAAGTTGGAAAACATACTTTGCAATGTGGTTTTGATTCTTTGGAGGCCTCTTGCAGGGCTGCTGTAACTGAGTCTGTGCTAAGAAGGCATGCTTGGCTCAAAGAGCAAACTTGTTGGATGCTCCTTTACAACAGGACTGTCTCTTTGGTAATAAGGCTGAAGAAGTTTTAAAAAAAGATGGAAGATAAAGCTAAATCTATGCAAACTGTGAAAGATTTCTTACAAGTGCAACCCCCAAGATTTAGTAGGCAGAGGCCTACTAAGAACTGGTCCTTTCCAGTACCTTTGAGAGCCACTCATGTTAAACCCAGACATTCCAAAGGCTCTAGGTTTCAGTCACAAGGGACTTTTAGAACAAAACAATGGGGTGCCTCCTCCTCCTCCAAAACTGGAAACAAGGCACCTCCCTATGGTAAACAGTCTTAATGACTTCCCTTTACACTTACCAAGCACTTACCTTTTAGCCGCCCCTTTGGGGGGAAAACTGGTACTTCATGCAAGAAACGGACAACTTATAACCCAGGACAAATGGGTTTTAAATATAGTATCCCAGGGATACAGATTTCATTTCCACACATTGTCAATCCCAAGTGGATGGTCAGACCTGCCACCAAATCAGTGGGCAGAGGCTCAGAAACAAGTACTGTCCCTCATGAACATGGGGGCTATTCAACCTGTACCAGAAGAGGAAAAGGGACAAGGTTTCTATTCCAGACTTTTCCTGGTACCCAGGAACGACATATCATGGCGTCCAATTCTGGACTTATCTACTCTAAACACATTTCTGGACATTCCAAAATTCAAGATGCTGACTCTTCCAACAGTTACTACCTATGCTAGGCAAAGATGCCTGGTTGGTAACTCTAGACTTAAGAGGCTTACCTGTATATCCCCAATCAGGGAATCTTGCAGAAGATACCTCCACTTCAAAGCATGTTGCTTGCATTACCAGTTCTCTGCACTGCCCTTTGGCTTATCTACTGCGCCCAGGGTCTTCACAAAGTGCCTGGCTCCAGTAATTGCATTTTGCAGGCAAAGAAATATTCAAATAAATTCATACCTGGACGATTGTCCAATTCAGGCAGAAAACAGGGACATTATTCTAAAGCATCTGGCGTTTGTAAAAAGGGTTCTAACCTGTCTAGGGTACACCATAAACGAAAAGAAATCACAACTGGTACCCTCTCACAAAAATTACATTCCTGGGTGCAAGTTTGAATACAACTGCCCAGATGACTTACCTTATGCCAGAAAAGCAAATTCATTTAGTAGCTTACTTCAAACAGGTGGCCACAAAATCCCTGCTATCTGCAAGACAAATTCTGCAAGCCTTGGGGTTCATGGCCTCCTGCATACTTCTAATTCCATATGCAAGACTGCATATGAGGAAACTTCAGTGGTATCTAAAAAGTTTATGGAGTCGTCATTGTCACAGCCTGGAAACAGTGATTCCTATCATACCTTGCCTGCAACTAGAGTTTTTATGGTGGGCAGAGGCCTGCCACCGAAATAAGGTACTGCCATTCACTCCACCCCCTGCCACCCAAACCCTAACTACAGATGCATCAGACTATGCTTGGGGGGCTCATCTGGCAGGGAAGTGCATTCAGGGCAAATGGAGCACAAATCAAGTGCACCTTCATATCAATCAAAAAGAGATGCTAGCTGTACAGAATGCACTGACAGCCTTCAAGGACTACCTTCATCCAGGACAATTAATGATAAAAACAGACAACACCACAGTTATGTGGTACATAAACAAGCAGGGGGTACACATTCCTACCCCCTCTGCAGACTAGCCATGGCATTGTGGAACACGGCCTTGACCTATCAAATACAACTACAAGCTCAATTCCTGCCAGGAAAGCTGAATACTCTGGCAGACGAACTAAGCAGAAATCTCATGGACCCACACAAATGGAAACTGGCACCACAGATTTTCAACATGTTGACACGCAAATGGGGGAGTCCAGACATAGATCTTTTTGCCTCACCCCAGAGCTATCAGTTGGACAAATTCTGCACAAGAAGTCATCACAAAAAAGCCTGGAAAGTGGATGCTCTATCATTCAGCTGGAAAAAACCAGGTCTATGATTTCCCCCCTCTGCCTCTGCTCTCCAAAGTTCTACTAAAAGTCAAACAGGACAAACCAAAAATTATTTTGATTGCCCCAGACTGGCCTCGGCAACACTGGTACCCATTCCTGCGCAATGTGTCACACCTTCCACCGTGGCACCTGCCTCAGACACCTTACTTACTGTCTCAGCAGAACAACCAAATTCTGCACACTCAGCTCCAAACTTTGAATCTTAAATTCACCCTTAGCATCCCTCAGCAAAGCTGTGATGGATGTCATTTTGGAAGCAAGAAGGCCTAGTACTAGAAAATCTTATGCTGACAAATGGAAAAGATTCTGTGCCTGAAATCAATCACAAGGGATAAGCACAGCAGTGCCCAATATTCCTCAGATTTTACAATACTTAACTGAGATGCTTCACAAGGGCCTTTCCTTTTCTTCCATAAAAGTCCATGCCTCAGCCATTTCAGCTCATTACAACACAGAACCACCTCCCCTCTTCTCTCATCCTCTGCTAAAGCAGTATCTCAGAGGGGCCAAAAACTTAAGACCATCCAGGAAAGCTCCAACCCCTGCCTGGGACCTCAATTTTGTATTGGAAAAACTCACTCTCCCTCCTTTCGAGCCAGCTGCTACTGCATACTTAAAATTTCTCTCCTGGAAAACAGTTTTCCTTTTAGCAGTCACTTCAGCTAGAATGATTTCCGAATTACAGGCTCTAATGGCAGTGGAGCCTTTCATTATTTTTCATGCGGACAGGGTGTCTCTCAGGACCAATCCATCCTTCATGCCTAAGGTGTTATCCAGTGTGGCTCTTAATCAGACCATTCATTTGCCAACTTTCTTTCCCAATCCACAGAACAAGGGGGAGTGGATTCTGCATTCATTGGATGTACACAGACAACTTAGATTTTACTTAAACAGGACAAAATCTCTAAGAAAATCTGAACCAGTACTGGTGGCATTTGCTGCAGGAGCAGAGGGAAAGGCCATTTCAAAGCAGACTATTTCCAAATGGATAAGCCATTGCATTTGTTTCTGCTATATGCACCATGGTAATATTATCCCCTAGGGGATTAGATCTCATTCCACCAGGGCTGCATCTACTTCTACAGCCTTTCTCAGAGGTGTTCCTACCAGAGGCATTCTAGAAGCTGCTACCTGGAGCTCAGTTCATACGTTCACCAAACATTACCATTTACCTTTCTTCTCTAAATCTAGTGCTGGCTTTGCTACTGCTGTCCTACAGGGCCTTATAGCTGGTCCTAATGCTGTATAAATCCATCCTCCCAACCTTAACTTTGGGAATCTACCCAAATGTAATGACTGCAACAGTGAAACACGACGAACATAGTACAGTTTTGTACACTTACCATAAATGTAGATGTTCGAGTGTATTCACTGTTGCAGTCCTGGTTACCCTCCCTCCAACCCCCTATTTTTTCTCTTACTATGCCTCTACTTTCCTTTAATATGCTTAAAAGCCTTTTTGGTGTATTTGCTTTTGTTTGGAGGTATATTTGTGTGTTTTTAATTACTTAAATATTTTGCTCCCCATTTGGGGGGCACCTGACATCTGGGGCAAGAAAAACTGATGTAATGGCGTCGGCTGCATGTTTTATACCCCTGACAACCTGACGTCATGGAAGAAGGGACAGCAACCAAAGCAGGACCCAAGACTTTGTTAATCAGACCGACTGAGGGCAACCTGCCAGCAGATTACCCAAATATAATGACTGCAACAGTGAATACACTCTAACATCTACATTTATGGTAAGTGTACACAAGTGTACTTTCTAGGTATTTGATACACTCACTCTTAAATATTTGATATTCACACATACAAACATTCTTGTGAAAGACTGGCACAGATTAACTTGCTATGTGCTTTTTCCCAAATTACACTGTAATGACTGCCACCAGTCAAATTACCAGGAATACCCTTCAAAAGGGGTGTTCAATTATATTGAGCAAAATAAATACTGATATAAAAGGTAACATGCAATCCAAGCAGTAGACTTTTTGGAGTGGCCCTGGTGTTATCACAATAACCATAAACACTCTCAGGTTATTGAAAGTACTTTCTCAATAACCAGCCACAATAAAAAGTTGTAAACTGTTAAATAAATAAAAAAAGATTTAAAACATGTTGACACTGAATAACTGATTTCAGTAAACAGAGTTTTACACAAGCCGTGGTAGTGCAGCGGTTAGCGTTGTCGCCTCACAGCAAGAAGTTCTCCAGTTTGATTCTAGGCTGGAGTGCCTTCTGTGTGGAGTTTACATGTCCTCCCCATGGTCGAGTGACGTTTAAAGACCTGCAGATAGATGCTTGCATGATGGGTGTGCCTTCTTTGAAGTTTGGGTATCGGGCTGGCAACTTGGCACTGTAAAAAATCCACTGCCAATCATTAGCGGACCAGAGTTCCGCTGTGGCGACCCCCTAACCGGGAAAAGCCGAAAGACATTAGTAATAAACAGAGTTTCACACACAGGAATTATGCAAATAACACTGAAGGATAGGTTTCACACTGAAGAAAAACTCTAACTGTAGCTTCTTGACTGTCTAAAGGTCAACTGTCCCTGTCTAATCTCATTAAGTCAGCAAGGCAAGATGGTACTCCTACTTCTGCAAGGCAAGAAAGAATATATGTCCACTCTTTAGGTAGTTGTCTGGTCCTCGGTTACTGGAATAGCAAATCCAATTTCTGCTGAACAGCTCTGAAAATCTGAGTGATAAATACTGATGTGAAAAACAACCACCGACTACTGAGCAACTGTTTCAACTCGTCTACACTGAACAACTGATGAACTTTGACTGAGCATCTGCTTTTTATAGCAGAATCTTTTAAAAGTCACAGAAAGCTGTTACAAGAATTCTCTCATTTCAGACTTTTGAAAAGTAAACAAAAACAGCTGCTGTGGAAATTCCATTCTTTCATCTCTGGCACACGATGACATCACTCTGGGTCAGCTGATTGGCACAACTTGCATTCAGAATTCTTTTGTAAAAGACCTATACATTTGGCCAGCCAGAATACTGTTTGTTTGATTTCTAACATGTTGTTGTTTGTCTTTTGACTTTTCCCGGTGGTCGCCACAGCGGAACTCCGGTCTGCTAATGATTGGCAGTAGATTTTTTTTTTATGGTGCCGAGTTGCCAGCTCGATGCCCAACTTTCAACGAAGGCACACCCATTCACGCATATCTTTTGGAATGCCACTCGACCCACGGGGAGGACATGCAGCCTTCACACTGAAGGCACTCCAGCCGAGAATCGAACGGGAGAACTTCTTGCTGTAAGGCAACAACTCTACCGCTGCACCACCACAGATTTTATTCTAACATAATAGTCAAAAAACATAAAACTTATTTACAAAATTATAGCTAGTCATGTTGGCGTTTATAACACAGGATAGTTTACAATTATTTGCAAGTATTTACAAAACTGCAGCCAGACATGCTAGCACAGATAACATGTGGTATCCTCACAGACCCTGTAGCAATTTCTGCTCATCTTCCCGCTGAGACAATGTTTTCTCTCAGAAGTTATGCATTTTCTGCAAGAAACGTGACGAGCTAGCACTAGGAAAATTTTCCTGTCTACCTTGAAAAGCTTTTCACTGTACTGCACTGTTATCTTAATAGATACACTGCAGCATCCATATCTGTATTCCTCAAGTACCAAACAGAACTCTCTTGGAAAGGTTTTGGTTTTTGCCTCAGATTAAGGTACGTCTGTTAGGTGTTAGCGTCTTTGTCATGTAGGGCTCCTCCCTTGATATTCATTTCCACTTTGTTTATGAATGGGCTCTTCCACCTAAGACCAATTAGGATATCCATCTCCCTAGGGACTATAGTTTTATGACAGAATTGACCCTTCATCTCTTCAAGCTACCATTTCTGGAGGCTTAAAATTTCTTTGGGAAGTATTGTTCATGGTAACTATCAGTTCTACCAGCAAGATCTCTGTCACAAGCCTTAATGCACAAGGAAGCACTCACAAGGATGGGGTAATGCTCAGAACAAATCCATCATTCATACTAGAAGTGTATTCAGAGCTGCTTATTACAACCTTTAGTGCCTCCAGATGTTTTTTCAGCTACATTCTACTGATGCCTCTAGGCATCAAATATTGCTTGTTCTTATTTACATTAATTTCAAAACCATTCTATATACAAGGTATTTTAAGATTTCGTCTTAAAGCTTACACAATGGAAAACACAGTATTGATATTTTATCTCTTTCTAGTGCAGATACTGATATTGAATATTTTATATTATTTGTTAGTATTACAGTTTCTCTGTATGAAGAAAATGCTTTTGTCAATGTATGTTGCTTGAAAGTTTATTGAGATATTGTAAGCAGTTTATACAACATTACAAAATCCATTTTTATTTTGTTTATTATGGCTTTATAAAATCGTAGTTTATTACCTAGAATTATATGGATGCAACCATTGTAAAGATTATTTTGTGCTTAATAGTCTGCCATTTACAGTTTTTTACTAACACTTATTGCTCTAGACATCTGAACATTTGTTTGAACTGTGGGGGAATACTTAATTTTTGTAAAAGGTTCAGGTCATGCCCATGAGAAGTTAGAGTACTGAATCAACAGAGCTCCATTGAAGGGCGGGAGTTAAATCAGTTCATTCAGTCACCTATTTGTGTTCTGACCAACATAAAGCAAAAAGATAGTTGCAATTAATAGAAATGCACATGCGACTAAGATATCAACTAGGCCAAATTCAAGCAAGCTGACTAGCTGCTTAAGTTCTTGCCAGGCAAACAAAAGAGGTCGGTGTCTCAGCTGGCAAATTTCATTACCTTTTGTTACTATGGAAGACCACTAGAAGGGCACACCAGAGCATGTTGCACAAGAGCAGAAGTATCTTCTGCAGCCTTCAAAAATGTTTATCCCAGGGCATTTGTGAGGCATCAGCTTTGACTACCATCTACACTTTCTAAAAACTGTAAACGTGAAATTCAGGCCTGGGGCAGGGTTTGCAACTTTAGTCCTGCAAAGTATGTTGCAGCCTTTTCCCCAGGTCTGTGGCTAGTGTCGTCCCATGGCCTGCAGAAATGTAGTACTACTTCAACATATAAGATACACTGCATCAGTGATCCTTATGGTGAACACTGTACAGTGGGCTGAGCATACTCCCCTGAAACCCTGTTCTACTGAATAGTATTACTGCTGGAGTATAGGCTTCAGTCTTCCAGACCTTTAATTTTAGTATTTGCTTCCATGTTGTGAGTAAGCTGGCCTCACTAGCCCATGAGGAAGAAAAGTGGGACTAGAGGGAGGATCATTCTGCTTCTGTCATCTCCTAGGAGGAAATGATTTTCAGTACCCTGTTTGAAGGATAGGGGCAACGGGGAGGGGCTTGTATAATAGTTAAGGATTTGACTTCACAAAGATAACTGCAAGGTTCGATTCTGACCCCTGGATATTGGCTAGGTTTATAACAGTCTGCGGACTGATAGCTTAGTATTTATCTATGAACCTATGAAAACAAACATTGGTAACCACCCAGGATATCCAGATGCACTTGTCTGTAATTCATTACTGCAAAATAGACCAAAATGTGGCATGAGATGATTTGCTGTCTCCTACATCCGACTGTTGCCCCTCGTCTGGTAAGCAGAGACCTTTTTTACTTCCTGGAAGTCCAGAAGTTCTGTAAATTAAGCTTGGAAAGTCAGACATTCACTTATAGTTGATTGTCGAGTATAAGCTGTATTGTGACAGTGATCCTACTAGTCAAATATCTTCTGTTACGGTGAGCATGCTGAATGTAGCTGCACTTTCCCATTAATTCATCTTGTACCTGGTCCAGAAGTATGAAGTAGAATTGAAAGAAGCATTTAATTTGCACTTAAATGGGTGGGGTATACCTTTATATCTTAAGACCAATGAGTGAGTCCTGATTGTTAGAAAAAAAATCACAATGAATTGGTTTGCATTAATATTTTATGACTCTTTATTAACTATTGTATTCTTGTTTTTTTTGTCTTTTCCAGCCAAGACTGAAATGCTTGATTCACATAGTGAAGCAACTTAGTGCTGAACATGAAGATTTCATCAGGGCAATCATTCCTGAGGTATTTCATACAATTTCAAGGAAGAAAATTGTTCAGTAATGATACAGGGTAGTATTTAAGTAGTCCTTGCTAATTATGAGTAAAGATGAATACTGCTGCCCTACTGCCCTGATAGATCATAATGATTGTTTTCACCATTTTAGTTTGGTGCGGGGTGTCTCATCCACTCTCCCCACCTCTCGATTCATATCCACCCCCTTACCTTCTTCAGTAGTCATGTTTGCCTTTTGCAGGTCTTCTCTCTTAGTCCATCTATTTCTTAGCCAAGTATCATCATCTCCTGTTGCCACCTTTTCTGTCTCCCCCAACTCTGCTTTACCAAATTGCCTTTTGCTTTCCTACATATACTTTCCTGATTTAAATTATGTATTTAATTCTGTTTCACAATCAGTACTTTTAAGTAAGTGATCCCTCAGTTCTGATACAGAATTGGGTGACCACTCCATTCCTACAGCAGTTTGAAATGTTAAAGTATGTTGTCCAGATTTGATCCATTATGTCGATAGCCATCTTATCTACTACAAGCTGATCCAGTCAGATTTGTTGACAAGAGTAGGCTGTCACTAAGCCAGAAAATCAAGATAACATATCCTGACTTATTAGCAATGTAGCTGATGGGCTGAAAAACTCACAAAATAAAAATGAAGGACCAAGCTACTCTGCATCCTCCTATACCTCCTGCTTCATGTCTATAGTAACTATGAGACTGTAGTATAATGAAGAAGGGGGGGAGGCAATTTAATTTTTGGGAAGAGAACTTTTCTGATAACGCTTGATAAAACAGAACTTAATTTTGCTGATTTCATCAGTGGGGACAGTACTGCAAGTGAAACATGACTGTGGAGCTCTCATTTTGTCCTTAGGGGAGAGAAAAAAAAGACTACATCCCTTAATGCAGTTCAGCAAGAGCTGATATTGAGAAGGCTGAATTTCCAAGGTAAATGAGTTAACCATTTATGTTACATAGACTGAGATGATGACATTTTAACATTGTCTTGATTTAGAGCCGTACTAAACACATTCTTGAGGCCTTTTCATGACATTTGTCATATTATCATGAATTTTTCTCATTTAGCATTGTTGTCCATGTGAAATGATCTACTTCAGATTGCATTCAGTTTGTAGCTAATGATTTTAACTTTAGCACTAAACAGAAATATGTACTTGAGTAGCATTTTTTTTCTGCAAAAGGTAGCTGCCAGGATTTCTGCCTCTTTCATGGCATTGCTGGTTGTGCCCTAGCATTTGATTTTTTTCTATCCTTTTCTGAAGGCCATACACAAACACACAGACACATCTGGGTCACAGACAATGTGTTACAGTTCTGCTTCCCAGAACCAGCTTTTATGTATGTACATACATACATACTTAACATATACAAGCTCGTTAAGCACAATTGAAGTAACACTGAAAACGTAACAGTGGAGTTAGTAGTAAGATATACAGGAACTTCTAAAATGGTGTACAAATGCCAGTTAAAACGTGTTACCAGACATACACAGATATGTAGATATTTACATTCTTGGACTTTGGTATATAAGATGACAGTTGCTGCACAGACTATACAAATTGCAAAAAAAAATAATTCTGGACATATTTGCAATATGTATGTGCAGGAAGCTATTTGCATTGTGTAACAGCAAGTAGAGACTGTATTTTTTTTTATTTCCACATTATTCATTGATGTGAACGAGCTTATGAGACTCTTTATTTACTATGATAGCTGCTACTTCTTGACTTTGCTTGGTTTCCTACCTGTTTGATGCTTCTCTTTGCATTCAGATTCAGAAGTCCCATTACAGGTTCCTCCAGTTAACCCTGGCAGATCAGAAATGCCACTTCATATCCTATTTTTTCAGGTTGTGTGCGCCTTGTATCTTTATGCAGTGCTTAAGCATGGTAACCATAGTTGTTACACCACTGAAGGGTATACATATTTATTCCCTTACTTAGATGACTGGTTCCTTTCAGCTCATTCACTTTTTTGTTTGTTTGTTTTTCAGTCTGCAAGTGATGGCCTAGTACTTTCCTAGGAACCTCTTCCCTAGAGCAGCTAAAAAGCTCTCTGACCATTAGAGGGATAGTAAATGCTGTCAAATATTAGTTCACCCCATTGAAGAGAGTTGCTTTCTTGGCATGAAGGTCCGGAATCTGTCTTAACAGTCTGCACTGCTGAACAATTTGTATGCAAGACTCTTCACCCTAAGAGCATATGATGTCCTCCTAGTCCTCTGTTGCAATATTCTTTACATGAGGGGCTTGCCTGCCGCAATGACCCAACATAGGCCAGTATACAAAAGACACTTAGTACTTAGAGGTGCATGGTATGTCGCATGCAGGCTGCTATCGGACTTAGGCCATAAAAGTGACATATGTATACACCATCCTCAGAACTCCTTTGCTGCCAGTCTGAACGCTTCACCCATATGTATGGTCTGCTCACCGAAGTGGTTGCTGACTCAGCATTTCAGATAAGTGCCCCACTGGGGAATCATTTGTTTACCTTTTTAATGTCATCCAAGAAAGGCAGATGTTCATGTGGACAATCAGATTCCATATAAAGACAATCGCCAGCAGTGCTTTTTTTTTCTTGGGGCTATCCACAATCCTAGATCTTGTTCTGTCTACCAAGCTTTTGTGCCTAAAACATTAAGAAGTAGGTTAACTTCCCTTTTTATGTAGTTAGAGAATCAGTGCTTGAAACTGTTTGCGAAAGGCACTTCAGGGCCTGAGGCATTGTTGCTTGTGAAGCGCAAGGCCACAAAGCCTAGGCCTGAAACTTCAGAAGCACCTCCTGCTGCAGATGTCTTTCCCGAGGCAGTTGCTAGCCTGGGGAAATGTTCAAGCCCTTGCGTCTGAATCACAGGCCGAGCCCATAATGGAGGTTGCCTTGGATCAGGATCACAGTACATCCTTAGAGGTACTGCAGGCATCCGGTATGGATGCTCAGGAGGAGCCTAGACTTGTGGTTACCAAGGGCCCTTGGGGGTTCTCCCAAATATTGGTTAGGGAGGAAGTTGACTCCAACATTATTGAAGCTAGGCCTAATTCTAGTCCTTCGACTTTACATAGAGTTGATCTGCATGCTAAGAAGAAACAAAATATAAGCATTTGTTACATTCCACATATCAACTAAAAGACTGGCAAAGTTTTTCACAGAGCATTTTTAATGCCTTTGTCTTTTAGGCCTCCTCCAGTGGGTTTTAGTACCGGCCACACTGTTACCTCTCCTCAAAAGATGGTTAGGGAAGAAGATTCTTCCAAAGCGGAAGAATCTTTGAGTCCCTACCTTATTCATCTCAGATCTCTTCCCTTCTGGATTATGCTTCCCCAGAGGAGGACTCCAATGGTGCTGACTCCCCAATGGAGAAGATTACTTTCTTTGAGACCTTGGGTAAGATGAGGGAACACTTCAAATTGGGTAGTTGTCAGTCATCTGAAGTTCAAAAATGTTATTACAGATTACTTCAGGTAGATATTCCTAGTCCCTCAGCCATATTTTTATCTTACCTACATTTTTGGATACATCTCCATCTTCCAGTAAGACTCATGTCTCCCAGCCTTCAGCACCTACGAAACTAGACAGATTCTACTTTCCTTTTGACTCCAGCTTGGGAAATCCTTGCAAAGGAATCTTGGGTGCTCTCCATCATAAAAAAGGGTTATTTCATGCTCTGAAATTCTCTCCCACCTTTCAGGGGCATCTCCCAGCCTCCCAGAGATCAACTGCCACATTTCCCAAAGGTGCTGCAAGACCTGTTGGATCAAGGCACCATTCAACCTGTACCATCAAATCAAAGGGGGAAAAGGTTCTAGTCAATTATGGTTTTTGGTACCAAGGAAAAGAGGGCCCTTGGAAGACGCATCCTGGACATCTCCTACCTCAACACCTTCCTGAAAGTGCCTACATTCAGAATGCTTACTTTGCAAACCCTTTTTTCCTCTGATCATCCCACAAGCCTATATGGCCTCCATAGACATAATGGATGCTGACCTACACATACTTATTCATCCCAAATACAGGAATTTTTTATGATTCTCTGTAGCCTCATGACACACTGAATTTTCTGCCTTGCCTTTTCGTCTTTCCACTGCCCCAAGGGTATTTACAAAATGCCTAGCCCCAGTTATTGCTTACTGCAGACTTCAGGACATTCAGGTCTTCCCGTACCTGAATGACCTTCTCTTTCAAAATGTGACAATGTGAAGTGCTGCCATCTGTGCCAGGGATAATGGGGCAGTGCATGTGTAACATATGCCAGCATAGCTAACTGGAGTTTTATAAATAATTTTGTCATTTCACTATCGCACTATCTTGTACAGATGGTTGTGCTGAAAATGTATCAACAGTGTTATAACTGATTAAATGTTTGTTTAAACAAAGAATCCTAGAAGGGAAAAGTAGAGGTTTTTGAAATTGTTGTATAGCTTTCAAATACTGCAACAGATCTTAGCAAAGCTCTGAATGTGTATTGTACCAGTGTCAGGTGAGCAAATGTGATGTCATTCTATAACTAGCTCTGAGAGGAAGGAACTCACACAGTAGCTTGTTTTGTTTTCTTTTGGAATCTAATATGTAAAATATCTGACCATTATCACAGTTATTTGAGTTCAGTCTAAACTAAGATCTATAAGAACAGGTTTTGAAAAATAGCTTGTTAGAACAAGTCTGCATCCTAACCATATATTTAGTAATATACTAAAAGCTCAATTTTTAAGTACTTCTCATTTGACAGGTGATGATGAGGTTTTAAACAAAGCATTACATCTTTAATTAATAATTTGGAAGACAGATGAAAATCGAGTTATGCTAGAAGCGGGTCCCCTTCACACGGTTGACATTTCAGAATGTCGAAGACCATATGGCTGAGACCATATGATCGACATTCAAAATGTCGACCATGCGGAACCGGCATCTCTGTACAGTGGTGACTGGAAAGATTTCTATCTTCTGCACTGTAGTGCAATCTCGGAGTTGGTATATTTACGTTCTGGGAGGTGTTGGGGGCGGAGCCCTCCACGAGGGGTGCAGGGGGGCCCTGCTTTTGTGTGAAGTAAGTTTTTGTTGTATTTTTTTTTTTAATTCCATGGTCAACATTTCGAATATCGATCATATGTTCTCGGCCGTATGGTCTTCGACATTCTGAAATGTCGACCATGTGAAGTAGATCCGCCAGAAGCATCTATCTGTGGTCACCAAGGATAGAAGAGAGAAA
Organism: Protopterus annectens; assembly: GCF_019279795.1. Classification (NCBI taxonomy): domain Eukaryota; kingdom Metazoa; phylum Chordata; order Ceratodontiformes; family Protopteridae; genus Protopterus; species Protopterus annectens. The sequence goes on from NC_056748.1 coordinate 482,218,663, forward strand.
GCAAAACCATTTTTTTTCTAACGGAGCACAATCAGAACAATTAAAAATGACTACTAATAGTGACAAGATGTGTAGGATGTTATTTTCTTACATGTCTGATAACAGGACTGTTATGAATTTGGCATATATTGACAGGTAACGATGATATACAAAAAATTGTGGGAGATTATCCACATGTAGCATATGAAAACTGTAGATCATTGAAACGTAGATTTTTGTAATGAAATGGTAACACGATCCATCCACTCCGTGAAATGGCACCTTCAGTTGTAGACATTGTAATATGTGTCCTTGTATGGCTAGTGCTTGTTATTTTATACATCCCAATACCAACAAAACATATACATTATCATTTTATGCAGATTGCTATACTCATGATCTTGTATACTTGGCTTCTTATACAATGTGTTCAAAATTTTATGTTGGTAAGACCAATAGAACATTAAAGGAAAGAGTAAGACAACATGTATATAATATCAATAAAAAGGACAATACAGCAGCAGCAGCCAAGCATGTTAGATAACAATTCTCATCATTCGTTTAGATTTATAGTATTAGAAATTGTCATGAATAATAGATTAGGGAAATTTAGAGATAGAACTGAACAAGCTGAACAGAAATGGATTATTTGACTACAGGCTGATGGACTACATGGCCTAAATGAGTGTGTGTCTAAAACCTTTTTTGATTGGCAGACCATTTTCTCATTAGTCTATTAAATTCCATATTTTTTGCTAATATAGATCTTTCATTATTTTTATTTAGTTTGCATGATCAACAGAATGTTTATTACTTTATGCATATACATCTGTTTATGGAATAGAGTTTTTCATAAGTACCTCATTACGTAGTTGTATCTGTTTTAAGAACTTACCACCCTTATGCTACTTAATTTATGTATGTAATATATATTTCCATATGTCATTTGCTGTGAAGGATATTAGTAGTTTTAGTTTGTACATATAGTGATGGCATTAGAGTATACTGTGTGAAAGTCTCTAAAGATTTTTGTCGCTATGATTTATTTATATTAGCAACCAAGCTACCCTAGAATTGTGTGGTTGTGGTATGCACCGTGTGTAGCGACGCACTAGAAATTCTATTGTTTTGGCGACTTGTATATAATTGTAAAGGATTTGCAGCGATCAGACTCCTGAGGTATTTTGTGACAGTCCTAAAAGTTCTTTGTTGTAATGAACCATGTATACCTGCATTTATGCTAGAATTACGTGACCTTAGTATATGTTGTGAGCAGTAATGTTCGCATTAGAAACCTTACTGCTGGCATGTTCTTTTATGTAAATTTATAGGATTTGTAGTGATCGCCCTTTTGAGGTATTTCTCTAAATGTTTTCTTTAACAATAAGACGTGACAACAGATTATGTACCTGCTATTAACATTAACTAATGAACTAATATATTGTATTTTAATGTTTAACTCAAAACAAAGGAAATTGCACGGTTTTTAACAGGGGCTTCAGTTATAATGCAGTTCACAAGAAAATGTGCTTGAAAGCAATGATATTTAACTTAATGATTTATGATATTTAACTTAATGGAACTAAACGCATAAGTTAATACTGGTGGATTTTACTGGTGGATTTTACTACTCAGATTATTTGATGTTGTGCAGCGGTAGCATTGTTGCCTCACAGCAAAGAGGTTCTCCCATTCGTTTCTCGGCTGGAGTGCGGGGAGTGCCTTCTGTGTGGAGCCTGCATGTCCTCCCTGCGGGTCGAGTTGCGTTCTGAAAGACATGCGTGAATGGGTGTGCCTTCGTTGAAGGTTGGGCATTGAGCTGGCAACTCGGCACTGTAAAAATATACTGCCAATCATTAGCTGACCAGAGTTCCGCTGTGGCGACCCCTAACCGGGAAAAGCCGAAAGACAAACAGCAACATTTTCAGATAGATTGCATTGTTTTTGTACATGCCTTTTAGTTGAGTCACATAATTTGTGACGTGGTTTGATTACATCTTCTGATTGGAAATTCTTTAGTTTTAAAAGTGGTGCATGTATATATTAAATTCAGTGTCTGAAGAAGCGTTGTATGAGACGAAAGCACTTAAAATAAATTTTTGGTTTTAAATTACAATCCAGGTGTGTGTACGGTCTCCTAAATCTTTTGCTGAGATTCTACAAGGTGCCTGAAGTTTGTAAGTTTCTTCAAAGCCCCTTCTACTGACCCTTCTGTCGTCATTGTGGCTTCTGATAAACCCTGTAGGTTACTTCCCTCCACTACCCTTCTTCCTTCTAACAAGGATAGTAGACATATGGAAAGGTTAAGCAAAAAAGTATACAGTTCTGCCATCCTCTCCTTTAGGGCCATCAGTTACCAAACCACACATGACTAAATATACCTTGGAACTCTTGTCACAACTTTCTAAGATTATTTCATATTTGCTATAGTCTGAGAATAAGTCTTTGGCCTCATCCCTGATTGGGGCTTCTCTTAAGTGGCCTGCCATTCAGTAAGATACAGTTATGATGCTGTGGAGGCTTCAGCTAGGGCAGCTGCCACAGGTTTGGTCTTGAAAAGATTTGCCTGGTTGTGACTTCAACCCTTACCGGAGGACATTAAATCCAGGCTCACAGATGCTCCTTTGGACAATTCAGCCCTGTTTGGGCCTGTGGCTGCGGAATTGTTTAAAACCTTACAGGAGAAGGGTAAAGAGATGGAGGAACTGAAACACATCCTGGTCTCTTCTGTACCAAAATTCCAAAGGAGTTCACTTTCTAAACTTTTGTTTGTTAGAAGGCAGTCATGGCCCCCTCCAGCTAAAAAGTCTAAGAGACCTCAGCAACGTAGGACTCCCCAGCAAGCCCCCCCTTCAAAACCAGCCCTTACCAGACAGATTAAGGACCATCTGACTATTTGGACCTCAAACATCCCCCCTCCCTTTCTGTTTGCCTTTTCCTTTCGACTCCAGCTTGGGAAGTCCTTGCACAGGATTCTTTGGTGCTCTCCATCATAAAAAAGGGTTATTTCATGCTCCGAAATTCAATTCTCTCCCATCTTTCAGGGTCATCCCCCAGCCTCCTAGAGACCAGCTGCCACATTTCCCAAAGGTGTTGCAAGACCTGTTGGATCAAGGCACCATTTAATGTGTACCATCAAATCATACGGAGAAAAGGGTTCTATTCAAGAATGTTTTTGGTACCAAGTAAAAGTGGGCCCTTGGAATACCCATCCTGTACATCTCCTACCTCAACACCTTCCTGAAAGTGCGTACATTCGGAGTGCTTACTGTGCAAACCCTTTTTCCTCTGATCATCCCACAAGCCTATGATGCCTCAGTAGACATAATGGATGCTGGTCTATGCATCCTCCTCCATCCCAAGTACAGGAAGTTTTTATGATTCTCTGTAGCCTTGTGGCACTTTGAATTTTCTGCCTTGCCTTTTGGTCTTTCCATTGCCCCAAGAGTATTCACAAAATGCCTAGCCCCAGTTCTTGCTTACTGCAGATTTCAGGGCATTCAGGGATGTTCTTTGTGTTTCACTGTTGCAGTCATCACATTTGGGTTATCTGCCTGCAGGTAACCCTCAGTCGGCCAGAATACCAGAGTATTGGGATTTCTGTGTCGAATGCTGTCGCTTCTTCCATGACATTAGGTCGTCAGGGGTATAAAACATGCAGCCAACGCCATTACATCAGTCTTTCTTGCCATGCAGTGCCTGAAGCAGAAGCAGTTCACAAGTGCCGGTCGGCCACCTCCTGACATATTCGTTTTTTGAGTTTCAGAACTGAAGTCTTCTAAAAAGATAAGTACCCCATTGGGGATCCTTTTTTTCATGCTCTAACCAATGTCAGAAAAAAATAATTATCTTGCCTGTGGAAAACAAATACCTCACAGAGATTTTCATTCTTACTGTGTCACCTGTTTAGGCCCAGACCACAGCCTCCCTGGCTGTCAGTTTTTTTGCCTTATTCAATGCCCGAACTATTCGTTGTCTGGTTATTTTTGTAGCTAAATTCTTTTGCTCTCAATCTCCGTACTCCTAAATGGCTTCGATAAGCCATCTGACTGCAGATCTTCCGAAAAAACTTAGTTAAAGACAGAGACAGACCGCATAGGTCCAAAACTGCCGACGGTGCTACCATTAAGCTAGTCGCCAGTCCACCCGGTACTCAGTGAGGCGCTTTTGCAGCCCATGATACCTGCTTCTACAGATTCGCAGGCCTCTGCTGAGATCCATTCGGAGTCCAGTATGCCACGAGATGCTTCGACTATGGAACCTGCGGATGTCTCTACCTTGGATGGGTCTGGAGCCGCTGTGCAGGCACAGGCTTCTGAAGGTGTATTCAAGCCTTCTGATTTTTCATATTAAACAGACGACTTTTTTCCAAACCAAAAATACCAAATTTCTCAGGCCTAAAGTTCGCACTGCACCTAGGAAACCAATGACCAAAGCGCATTCTCAGGCCCACATGCCACAAAAACAAATGCTTAGAATGGCTGAAGACCTCATTACTTTCATTTGGGGAAGTCAGCCTTCCCCCTCAAAAAGACCAAGAACTGAATTTCCTTCTGATACTTCTGATCAGGAATCTGATATCTCTGATCCTTCTGATTAGCAAGGCATACCCTTATGTACCTATGAGGAATCTGATGCAGAGGATTCCATTCCCTCTGCCCCCCCCCCCCAAAAAGATTTTCTTTTGGTGAAACCCTGCATACCCTTAGAGACCATTTCCACTGGGAGAGCCAAGACTGGTGTCAGTCCAAAAAGAGACACTGGGAATTTTTAAACTTGCCTCAGCACAGGCCTCTAGCTATCCCTCCTGTTCTGGAAATTGTAGATGTCTTCTTGGAATCTTACTCCCACAGATTCCTTTTTAAGAATCTTACTGCGGATCCAGATACCATTTCCCAGGGACCTAAAGGCATTAAGGCTACAACTGCCAAAAATAGTACCCCTTTGGACAGGGATTCTAGGGCTTTAGACAGATGGGGTAAGAAGGTATAAACCTCTGCTACTCTTGCCATTAGGGCTTTAAAATGCCAGTTTCATATGTTAAAGTACCAGCAGCATATTATGGAGCTAATTAAACAGAAATGTATGTTGATTCCTGACTGTGCAGAACACAAAGATTTACAAGAGTTAATGCATTCTGCTAACCAAGTTGGTAAGCATACTTTGCAATGTGGGTTTGATGCTTTAGAATCATCTTGCAGGGCTGCTGTCACTGGGTCTGTTCTTAGAAGGCATGCTTGGCTTAAGGAACAAAACTTGACAAATCATGTCAAAGCAAAATTACTAGCTGCACCTTTAAATCAAGAGCGTCTTTTTTGGCAGTAAAGCAGAAGTCATCCTCAAAAGGATGGAGGAGGAAGCTAAATCTATGCAAACTGTTAAAGATTTCTTACAAGTACAGTCACCTAGATTCAGTAGGCATTGGCCTTCAAACAACTGGTCTTTTCCAGTCCCTTCTAGGCCTTCTCAGTCCAAGCCCAGGGGCAGCAGACCACCAAGACTTTAGTCTCAGATTATGCACAGGTCTAAGCAATGGAGTGCTCCCACGTCCAAAACAGGGAGTAGTAAGCCACCATCCTATGGTAAAATTGCACAAAGACTTATCCTTCACTCTTCCAAGCCTTGCCCAAGTACTTGCACCCGTAGGAGGGAAAATTGCCCTGCATGCCAAAAACAGGGAATGCATTACCCAAGACAGATGGATCGTAAACATAGTTTCCCAGGGATACAGATTCCACTTCCACTCACTGCCAACCCTAAGTGGATGGCCAGACCTCCCCTCAAAGCAGTGTGCAGAGGCCCAAAAGCAAGTGCTTTCTCTTCTCAGTATCAAGGCTGATCAACCTGTCCCAGCAGAACAAAGGGGACAAGGCTTTTATTCCAGACTGTTTCTGGTTCCCAGAAAAGAAAACTCTTGGCGTCCTATCCTGGATCTGTCTATTATCAACAACTTTCTGGTGGTTCCAAAACTCAAAATGCTTACTCTCCAACAGCTGCTTCCTATGCTAGCCAAGAACTCTTGGCTAGCAACCCTAGACTTAAAAGAAGCTTATCTGCACATTCCCATAAGGGAATCTTGCTGTGGAAATACCTACTGTTCAGAGCAGGCTCCATGCACTATCAGTTCTCTGCACTTCCATTTGGCTTATCTACTGCGCCCAGGGTATTCACAAAGTGCCTAGCTCCAGCCATTGCATATTGCAGATGGAGAGGAATTCAAATTTACCCATACTTGGATGATTGCCTGATTCAGGCGGACAGTCAGGACTTGCTACTACAGCACCTGGCATTTATAAAGGGACTTCTTACTTCACTGGAGTACACCATAAATGAAAAGAAATCACAACTGGTACCCAGCCAACAGATTGTATTCCTGGGAGCAAGCTTGAACACAACTTCCCCGATGGCATTCCCCACTCCAGAGAAACAAATTTGACAAACTACTTCAATCTACTGGCCACCAAAACCCGGCTATCTGCAAGGAAAATACTGCAGGCCCTAGGGTTCATGGCCTCTTGCATTCTACAAATTCCATATGCAAGACTGCATATGAGGAAACTTCAATGGTACCTAAAAAGTCTCTGGTGTCAACATTCTCAGGACCTGGAAACAATGGTTCCTATCATTCCTTGCCTAAGGACAGAGTTCCTTTGGTGGGCAGAGACCTGCAACCACAACACGGGACTCCCTTTCACTCTATCCCCTGCCGATCAAACCCTAACAGACGCATCAGACTATGCATGGGGGGCTCACATGGCAGGGGTACTGCATTCAGGACAAATGGAACCCAAAGCAAATGCACCTCCATATCAATCAAAAAGAAATGTTAGCTGTACAGAATGCTCTGATGGCCTTCAAATGCCTTATTCTTCCAGGACAACTATTGGTAAAGACAGACAAACACCACAGTTATGTGGTACATAAACAAGCAAGGAGAACCCATTCCTACCCACTCTGCAGACTAGCCATGGCTCTGTGGAATGCAGCCTTGAGCAACCAAGGGAGCCTGCAAGCTCAATTCCTGCCAGACAAACTAAATTCACTAGCAGACGACTTAAGCAGAAATCTCATGGACCCACACGAGTGGAAACTGGAACCCAAAATATTAAAGCTTTTGAGGAACAGGTGGAGGGCACCAGAGGTGGACCTTTTTGCTTCCCCTCAGAACTATCAATTGAGCAAATATTGCACCAGAACTTCCTACAGCCAAGCTTGGAAAGTGGATGCCCTGTCCTTCACCTGGGAAAGCCTCTCGGTCTATGTCTTTCCCCCTCCTCTCAAAGGTTCTACTAAAGATCAAACAGGACAAGCCAAGGACAATCCTGATTACATCAGACTAGCCAGGCCAGCACTGGTACCCTCTTTTAAGCAGTCTGACAGTGTTGCCATCATGACGCCTGCCTCAGACTCCTTCCCTGCTGTCCCACTAGGCGGGCCAGATTCTGCACCCTCAGCTACAGACCCTGAACCTAGCAGCCTGGCTCATCCCCTGAATTCTTCCTCAGCAGCTCTCAGTAAGCAGGTGCTGGAGGTTATTCTTGAGGCAAGGAGGCCTAGTACTAGAAAATCCTATTCAGAAACGTGGAAAAGATAAGACTCCTGGAACCAGTCTCAGGGAATGGACACAACTCTGCCCAACTTGCCTCGGATACTAGATTTCTTAACAGAAATGCTCCACAAAGGCTTATCCTTCTCTTCAGTCAAGATTCATGCATCTGACATCTCGGCCCAATATAATACTGAGCCACCCCTTTTCTCTCATCCTCTAGTCAAAACAGTTCCTGAGAGGAGCCAAAAATTTAAGACCCCCCATGAGAGCTCCAATTCCTGCCTGGGACCTTAACTTTCTATTGGAAAAACTCACCTTTCTGCACTTTGAACCTCCTGCCACAGCAGAGTTAAAACTCCTCTCATGGAAGACAGCTTTACTTCTAGCCATCACTTCAGCAAGAAGAGTGTCTGAATTGCAGGCCCTTATGGCCATGGAACCCTTCATTATCTTCCATGGGGACAAGGTTTCCCTCTGAACTTAACCCATCATTTATGCCCAAGGTTGTACCCATTGTGTCTTTGAACCAATCCATTCATTTTCCAACCTTTTTCCCCAATCCTCAGAATAAAGGGAAAGAATCCTACACTCCCTGGACATGCACACGCAGCTCAGGTTCTATCTTGACAGGTCTAAGCCTTTCAGAAAATCTGACCAGCTGCTAGTCAGCTTTGCTGCAGAGGCAGAGGGCAAGGCCATTTCAAAGCAAACCATTTCTAAATGGATAGCACACTGCATCCATTTCTGCTACAAACATCATGGGAAACCTGCTCCACAGGGGATTTAGGACACATTCCACTAGGGTTACATCAACCTCTACAGCATTTCTCAGGGGAGTCCCTACCAAGGGGCATCCTAGAAGCTGCAACCTGGAGCTCTGTACACACTTTCACCAAGCATTACCACATAACTATCTTTTCTAAATCCAGAGCTGGATTTGCCACAGCAGTCTTATAGGGCCTGATTGCCAGCCCTAATGCTGCATAACTACATCCACCCTTCCTTATCTTTGGGAATCAACCCAAATGTGATGACTATGCAACATTGAAACACGAAGAACATAGGTTCATAGGTAGGTACTAGGCTATCGGCCCTGGGGCCTATACAAGCCCAGCCAAAAAGGTACCCTGGCTTTTGCCACCCAAGAAAATTATTTTCCTGTGCCACTGTTGAGCAGAGCCACAGAAGTGATCCCTGGGGTGAATTTCCTATTTCCCATCCATTCATCAAGATTTTTCTTGAAGAGTGCTAATGAGGAGCTTTGTTTGATATATTCCAGAGTATGGGAAGTCTTTGGAACAGGAATCTATCCCTCCAGCATGTTCTGTTTATTGTGGTGACAAGGTTTATGTCCCTAGAGCGTGTAGCTCGGAGGGATTGGGATTTCTTTAAATGGAGCATGTCCAACAGCTCTGGGTTTGACATAGCTTTGTATGTTAGGCAGAGTACAGTTAACATAGTACAGTTGTGTACACTTACCATAAATGTAGATGTTTGAGTGTATTCACTGTTGCAGTCCTGGTTACCCTCCCTCCAGCCCCCTGTCTTTCTTTACTTCTACCTGTCTTTGTTGTTTGGCATATCTTATATCATGTGTATTTACTTTTTGCTGGGGGTGTTCCATACCATGTAATTGCTTCCTATTTTTGGGGGCACCTGACATCTGGGGCAAGAAAAAACTGATGTAATGGTGTCGGCTGCATGTTTTATATCCCTGATGTCATGGAAGAAGCAATAGCATCTGATGCAGAAATCCCAAGACTCTGTTATTCAGGCCGACTGAGGGCTACCTGCAGGCAGATAACCCAAATGTGATGACTTCAGCAGTGAATGCACTCAACATCTACATTTATGGTAAGTATACACAACTGTACTTTCCCATACCTGAACGACCTTCCCTTTCAAGATGTGCCGATGTGAAGTGTTGCTATCTGTGCCAGGGAGAATGGGGCAGTGCATGTGTAACATATGCCAGTATAGCTAACTGGAGTTTTATAAATAATTTTGTCATTTCGCTGTCACACTGACTTGTACAGATGGTTGTGTTAAAAATGTATCGCCAGTGTTATAACTGATTAAATGTTTAGGTTTAAACAAAAATTTTGGAAGGGAAGAGTAAAGGTTTTTGAAATTGTTTTATAGCTTTCAAGTACTGCAACAGATCTTAGCAAATCTCTGAATATGTATTTTACCAGAGTCAGGTAATCATTCTATAAACAGCACTGAGAGGATGGAACTTGCACAACAGCTTGTTTTTTATTTTGTTTTCTTTTGGAACCTGATGTAGAAAAGATCTATGACAGTTATCACAGTCATTTGAGTTCAGTTCATTAGTTGGAAGCTTATCACCTTACCTTGTGGAAGTAAGCATCTCAGCATCTAATCTTGCCTTGCTGTATTAAGTTAGCTAGGGTACAGTTATTCTTTAAACAGTGAGGAAATACAGTGAGAGTAGTTAAGTAGTGCTTTTCTATCTGTTTGAATCTGTCCAACCATGTTACTTATATTTCTCCTATGATTGAAACTCTGATGTTTATTGTACTTTGGTATTTTGTATTCTCATGGTTTCTATTTTATTATTAAATATTTGTATATCTTTCATTGTGGGTGGTCTTTTAGAGAATATTTTTAACGTCCTGAGGGCACCTGTGATTATTTTAGTGATGGCTTGGCCACTCCAAACAGCCTGGCTGCTTTGGTTACACTCTACCATTTATGTTAGTATTGATTTTCCTCCATATAATTGGCTACCCTTGTAAGAGCCTGACAGTGGTTGACTGGTGGTAGTGAAGTTACCTTATAGTCTGGGCAGGAGTACAGCTAGTAAATTTGTATCCGCCTTTCCCAGGAGTGCACTTGTGTGTCCGTGAAAAGCTACTTGGAACTAAGACATAGTGCTCCAGAGTAAGTCTTGTTTGGGATCTGGAGAGAGAGAATTTGGTCCCAGTGAGCATGTTCCCTGTTTGCTCTTAGTGGAAATTGTGTTTGAAGTAAAAAGCTGCATTTGCAAAATACTGTGCAAATTCATTCTTGTTTTTAGTTAGTCTCATACCAGGGTCTTTGTGTGAGGATTGAGGCTTCTTGATTACTGGCCTGAGGTAAAGAGAGGCTGTCACACAAGCAGTCAGTCCAGGAGCACTGGAGCACAATCTAAGCTCTGCCATTTCCATCCTCCAATCTCTGGGTTTCACGAGAAACTACGAAAATTCTGTTCTCTCCCATCTCAGAACCACATTTTTCTGGGATGCAGGATACAAACAGACCTCATGAAGATCTGTCTCCTCACTCAGAAGGCTCAGGCGCGCATTTCTTTTTTCGAAAGCCTTATCACTCTTAACTCATATCACTGCCAGGAATTTTCTCAGAACCCTGGGCTTCATGGCATCCACCATCCCAATGCTTCCTCTGGCAAAACTGCACATGAGCAAACTACAAAGGTTCCAGAAATCAGTGTGGATACAGCATGCACATCCACTAGAGTTCCGTACCCTTCTCCCTTGCTTGAAGAGGGAGATTACTTACTGGATTTAACAGTTGACTGCCAACCCAGGTCTCCCACTCCACCCTCCACCTGTCCAGGAGATGTTCACAGATGCCTCAGACACAGGATGAGGAGCAGCTTTCAGCTACATAAAAGCACAAGGGACCTGGTCCCCTTCTCAAAGAAGGGAACATGTCAATATAAAAGAAACAAGGGCACTGCTACTGGCTCTTCAGACCTTTCAGTCTCTCTTCATTCTAGGACCACTAAAAATTTTCATTGACAACATGATCATTCTCTGGTATGTGAAACAAGCAGGGAGGGACAAAGTTTTGTGTCTTTTGCAGACAAACTCTGCAATTGTGGAAACTGGTTGTTAAACGTCAGACTCTCCTCCAAGCCGTGTATGTCCCTTCCAGCCTGACTGTAGTGGCAGACACCTTGAGCAGGTCCGAAACACAATCCCACGAATGGATGTGTCATAGGGATGTGTTACTGGACATTGTCCACAGATGGGGTAAACCACAAATAGAACTTTTTGCCTCCCCATGAACAGACAACTTTCACAGTTTTGTGCCAGAGGTCCATATCCCTTGGTTTGGAAGGTGGATACCCTCAGCTTTTTATGGAAGGGGATGTTTCTCTATGCATTCCATCCCCTTCCTCTCATTCCAAAAGTCCTGTTAAAGATTCAGCAGGACAAACCAAAAATCGTGATGGTGACTCTCTGTTTTCCAAGACAGCACTGGTTCTCCTACTCCTGCATTTAGCCAAGAGCAGTCACCACAAGTTTCTTCAAAGAGTGGACCTTCTCACACAACACAAAGGAATACATCCATCCCCACGTGTCTGCTCTTCAGCTGATGTTGTGGGTGATAGGGTTTTAATTTCTTTCAGACACCTTTTTTCAGAGGACTTGCTTAGGGTTCTGCAGGAGACCAGAAAACCCAATACTGGAAAATCTTCTTTATCCAAATCGAACAGATTTTTTATTTTGTTGTCTTTCTTATAACCAGGACTTACTTAGAATGAAATTTCTACTGGTTCTGTCATACCTGTGTGAATTGCTGGATGCTAGCTTAATTTACTCTTCAGTAAAAGTACACCTGTCCACTCTTTCTGCCTGTCTACCTCTTTCTCCACCTTTAGCCTCTAGATTTGAGATTAAACAATTCTTAAAAGGAATCCTTCACATGAGAAACCCCATGAAACATGTTCTACTCCCCTGGGATCTTAACTTTGTATTGGAGAAACTGACCTTATCCCATTTTGAGCCGGCAACTTCTGCTTCCTTGAAATACTGCTTCTGGAAAACTACTTTGCTGCTTGCACTAACATCAGCTGCCAGAAGGGTTTTTGAACTCCAGCCCTTATGGCTTCTCCTCCTTTTTTTGTGTTCCACAGAGACTGTCTCTCTCTTCTAACAAACCCTTCCTTTATGCTTAAAATGGTAAACTAGTTATCCTTCAACCAGTCCAGTCATTTACTGCCTTTTTCCCTTCTCCACAAAACTCTGCAGTAAGGATTCTGCACGCTTTGGATGTGCACAGGCAAATTGGGTTCTACCTTCATAAAACAAAGAATATCAGGACATCTGAAAGGTTGTTTTGTCTCCTTTTGCCCAAGAGGTTTAGGACTTCCTGTCTCTAAACACAATATTTCCAGATGGATCTCTAAACCTATTTCCTTCTGCTCTGAGGACCATGAAAAGAGCCTCCTCCCTTCTCCTGTTAAGGCACGCACTGCCAGGGCTGTTGCTTCCTCTTGTACCTTCTTCAAAGGATTGGACACTAACTCTATTCTGGAGGCAGCTGCCTGGTATTCAGTCCATACGTTCACCAAACATTACAAACTGGACAACATTTCCAAATCTAGGGCAGGGTTTGCCAGGGCTTTTCTCCACGGTTTCATGGAGAGTGCCACTGCCCCTACCTTTTCCCTTTCCTCATGAACTTTGGTATTCTCCCACTTGTAAAAGATACCACAACAGAGGAATAATAGATTAGTTGTGTAAAATCTTAACCATAAAGATAGATGCCCTTCTCTTTTCTGTTGCAGTATTCCATCCCTCCCTCCTTCCCCTTGACTTTGTTCTTCCTTGGATGTACTTAGCCTACATCTACATATTTCCCTTAGTTGGGCATTCATCGTGGAGCATTCATTTCTGAGGGTGGTGCATGCATGCGTCACTTTTATGGCCTATGTCCGACAGCAGCCTGTGTGCAAAGTACCATGTCTAAAAGTCTCTTGTATACTGGCAAATGTTGGGTTGTTGTGGCAAGCAACTCCCTCATGTTAAAGAATACTGCAGCATTGACGAGAAGGGCATCTGTTATAAGATTTTACATAACTAATCTGTAACTGTGCACTGCCAACTCTGGTGATAACCAAGTCCTACAATGCCAGAATAAAGTTTGCAATGATCAACTGAAGATTTAACTGGTTCCTCAGGATCTTGACCATCCTACTCCTAGTCCAATCCTTTCCTGTGCGTGTCCTACCAAGAGTAACTGCAACTTGTTCAAGATTTGTTCTATATACATAGACATGTCAAGGAGGGAATAATGTATTTCCAGTATAAACACCTCACTTCCCTATCTACATTATAACACGCTGCCACCAGACAAATCCTTCTTGCACACCCTTTAAGTTCTCTGTTTAGTAATTTATGTGGTAGCAATAGCCCAAAGCAGTTCTTCCTCAAAAGGCAGATGCTAACAGTTCATGTGCCTTTTAGTAAATTATCAATCACAAGATTTTGAAATGGAATAGTGATATTCTTTACTTGAAATATTTAAAACTAGAGAGTACGTTAGAATATGTAATATACAAATGGAAGCAGGCTTGCACTGTAAATATAAATTAAAAGCTTTGCATAGAAAAACTTTTAGCTGAAACAGTTACTATATCATGTCTACAGTTTGAAAGTCATGATAGTTGCTGGGAGCTCAGATGTGCTGCTTTCCAGCTTGAAATGTACCTAAAGAATGCATTACAACTCAGATGGAACATTGTGGTAAGACATAACTTCTTTATCTGAAGTTGTAAATCTTTATTCATACTTTACAGATAGGACCAAGTCCCCAGCTACTTGAGTCCTGGGTGGCCCTAAGGAAAGATATTCCTGAGCACTATAGAGCCAAAAGATGCTCGTCCCCTGGAGGCCAAATCTAATTTGTAATGAGATATGAAGGTATGAGGTCTTGCCCACGTGGCTGCTGCGCAGATGATATCCATAGAGGCTTTGGAATGAAAAGTTACAGAGGTAGCCATAGATCTGGTAGAATGAGCTTTTATTCTGGAAGGTAAGGGTAGCTTATTCTGTTGGTAGATAAAGGTAATGGTGTTTCTAAGCCAAGAGGATAAGGTCACTTTGGAAACAGGTTTACCCAATCTGGGTCCTGCAAAGGCCACAAACAATTGGTCTGTTTTCCTGAAAGATTCAGTCCTGTGCAAATAAAGCGGTCAGTGCACATCAGGGGTGTGCAAAAGGTACTCCCCTCTATTAGAATGTCTTGGGAAGATACCCGGCAGGTCAGTAGATAGAAATCAGAAATTACCTTGGGCAAAAAGGAAGGGTCAGTATGAAGGGGACACCCTGTCTGTGTGGAAGATCAAGTAAGGACTCTTGACACTCGAGGCCTGCAGCTGAGATACTCTTCTCGCTGAGTTGAGTGCTACTAGAAGTATGGTTTTCCAAGACAAAAATTTTAAGTCACATGAATCAAAAGGTTCAAAGGGAGAGCCTGTACGAGATTGAAGCACCATAGTCAAGTCCCAGGGATCTAAGGGAGGCTTGATTGGAGGTTTAACATGTAATACTCCTTTCAAAAAAGTCTTGCATAGGCGGTGTGACATAATCGAAGAATTTTCCAGACCATTATGAAAGTTAGTGGTAGCTGCTAAATGTACAGTGATCGTTGAAGCTGAGGCTCCTGCATGCAGGAGAGTAGTCAGGTATTGCAGAATCTTTTGAATAGGCATAGAGAAAGGGTCCAAGTTCTGATCTTTGGCCCAAATAGAAAACCTAGTCCATTTACTAGAATAAACCTTTCTAGTGGAAGGTTTGTGTGAGGCCAGAATTATTTCATGAACAGGAGATGGGATGTCAGGTGGTCTGACAATCATTGTAAGTGGAGGAACCAGGCTGTAAGCTTGAGACTGTGCAGGTTCGGGTGGATCAATCCCTGAGGATGGGATAACAGGTCCTGGGAATGATCCAGGATCCACAGGCTGTGAATCAGATGAAGCCATAGAAAAGGGAACCAGACTTGACGTGGTCAGTAGGGAGCAAAGAGGATCACTTTGCTTTTCAACCTCTCAGCTTTCTGGAGAAATTTTGGGGTGAGGGGAAATGGGGGAAAGGCATACAGAAGACCTCGGGGCCAATTGTGTGTTAGGGCGTCCCTCGGTGATTCCCCCTGAGGGGGAAATCAAGGCAAAATAGCTCCTACATTTGTAATTCAGGGGGGAAGCAAACAGGTTGCAGCAAGGATTGCCCCAGATTGTCCGCAATAAGGTTGGAGCTCCCGGGAATGTGTGTTGCTGTAAGAAAGCTATTGGAAGCTGTCGCCTAGCGCCAAATCCTCATGGCTTCCCGACACAGGGCGCGGGATCTGGTTCCGCCTTGTTTGTTGATATACCAGGCAACTGACATGTTTGACTGAATTGCAATGGTCCCCGAAGGCAGGGACGCATGGAAGACTTGCAACGCTAAGAGAACTGCCCTCAGTTCCAGGACATTTATGTGCAAGTTGGCCTTGGTGTGGGGGGGTCCAGGTGCCTTGGACAGTCTTTCCCTGGAAATGTCCCCCCCACCTCAAAAGAGAAGCGTCCGTGGTCACCGTAGCCTTGAGTTGGGGAAGACAGAACGGTTGACACCAAAGATTCTTTTGTGGCTCCATCCACCATAGCATTTCCTCCTTGCAACTGCTCGTAAGGCATATCATGTGGTTGAGTGGGTGGTTTAATGACCATTGTGAGGAGAGGAGCCACTGCAGGATTCTCATGTGCAGTCTCGCCAGTGATACCAACATAATGGCAGCTGCCATGGAGCCCAAGAGTTGCAGTACAAGATGCGCTGGTACAAACGTGTGAGGCAGAAGGACTTGAATTTGGTGTCTTATTTTCAAAAGCCTGTGAGGGGGGAGAGAAGCTTGGCAGGATGTTGTGTTTGAAGACATCTGAGATTTGTCTTTGTTGATTGTAACCCCTAAGCTGAGAGCGAGATCTTGAGTGTAAGAAAGGCTGCAAACTAGGATATTCCTGATCGGAGCAGTAAGGAGCCAGTCGTCTAGATAGAGAAACACCTGGAATCCTTGTAGTCGAAGATGAGCTACCACAACTGCCATACATTTGGTGAACACTCGGGGGGGGGGGGGGGGCTGTTGAGAGACTGAATGGCAGTGCCCTGAACTGGTAGTGATCGGCTCCCAGCCGGACGTGGAGAAACCTCCGGGAGCGGTGATCCATCTTTATATGGTAGTATGCATCCTGTAGGTCTATAGAACACATCCAGTGGTCTCTCCCTAGGAAGGGAAGAATGGACTGTACTGTGACCATCCTGGATTTTTGAGGTTTGATAAATTTGTTGAGTAGGCTGAGATCCAGGATTGGTCTCCAGTCCCCTGTCTTTTTTGGCACTAAAAAGATCCTCGAGTAAAACCCGGATCCTCCTCCTCCTGAAGTGAATAATTCTTTGAATGAAACAGTATCTCTGGAATTTTTTTCATGTGATTCTCCTTTTGAAAGTAATGAAACTGAGAATGCTTACTGTCTACTGCCGACTGATAAAATTAGTAGTAGAAGCAACTATATACCTCCTTTTATTAATGAAACAGTTAAATATTTCTCTAGTACAGTAAATTATTCTATACAAAATATCTTTAAGCAAAGGAATAATATTTCATATAATTTAACAAAAATGAATGTGAGGCGTTGAAAGCTATGAGAAACAGAAATTGTATTATTTTTAAACCCTCAGATAAAGGTAACAATTAGTTGTGATGACTGTTGAACAGTATTATAAAATATGCATGGATAATTTGAATAATGATGAAGTATATAGAGTTGCATTATGGAAGGAATATGAAGGAACTTTATCAGCCTATAATGAATTAATATTTAGGGGACATAGGTTGGGATATTTTACTAAGAATGATATAGAGAAGAAATTTTCCATAGATAAATGTTCAATGGCTAAATTTTACTGTCTTCCTAAGTTACATAAAAATAAGTCTAACCCCTCCCAGGTTGCCCCATAGTTTCTGCATGTAACTATTTCCTTCATAATATTGGAAGTGTGTTGCATGAACAATTGTTACCTAAAGTTGTAAAGTTGTCTTCTTATATTAGACACTTTTGACTTTTTGGAAAAAGTGAGAAAAATTAAATGGAATGAAAATAGATATTGGATAGTGATGGATGTTAAAAATTTGTATACTAACATCTCACATGAATTGGGTATTGAGCCCCTTAGGTTTCATTTGGGAGATACTCTACTAACGTATTATGCAATGGATTTAGTACAGTTTTGTCTCACAAATAATTTATTTGAATTTAATGGCCCTTTGTACCAACAAATAAAGGGAACAGCAATGGGAGCAGTGTTTGCTCCAATGTATGCAAATTTATTTATGGGACATTTTGAAGTACAATTCCTTTATAGAATGATTTTTTTTAGAAATTATGTGGTAGAATACTACCGTTGCATAGATGATTTAATTTTTCTATGTGAAGGTGGTAGGTCCATTGTAAATAATTTCATTCATGAGTTAGATCATAATAATTCTGGAATTAATTTTGATGGTGCACAGTGTGGTCTAAGAGTGACATTTTAGATGTAAATCTAGAGACAGAAGGAAATGAAGTGGTGACTTCTGTTCAGTATAAGTTTGAGGGAGTAAATAATTTCATATATGGAACAAGTTGTCATCCTTCACAATTAATATCTGCACTTCCTTATAATGAATTGTTGCGTATTTCGAGATTAACCAGTGATATAAAGAAAAAAGAAAAATAAATTGAACAAATTTGCAATAAATTTATACAGAGAGGCTTTAGTGCAGTGTGTATAGAGCAAGCTA
The DNA here is from genome assembly GCF_019279795.1 of Protopterus annectens. Taxonomy (NCBI): domain Eukaryota; kingdom Metazoa; phylum Chordata; order Ceratodontiformes; family Protopteridae; genus Protopterus; species Protopterus annectens. The sequence continues at coordinate 482,236,757 of NC_056748.1, forward strand.
AAAATAACCTTATGCTATGAAGTCAAGCTAAAAAACTGGTGGAGTATAAAGGCATACCAGATAGGAATAAAAATAATAAAACAGTGGACAAAATATTTTTTGTGACCACTTATGGTGTTTATACGGAAAAGTTGGCTAAAATAATTATGTAAAAAACGGGTGCAATAGCAGCCAAAAAACGTTTATTTCACAAATATTTTAAAGCGCTTTTTCGTCAGCATTAATAGCTGACTTCCTCAGAAATAACAATAAGTGAACTTCAGTGAAGTATTTAAAAAGTTGGTTATCTTTGACAAGTTAGACTGAATGCATATAGTCATCCAGGACTTAATGACTCGTGTTCAATTTCAAGTTTATTAAAATTGAATAGTCTTGAGATGATTTCATAGACTCTAGCCTTAGTAACATGTACCCCTTATCACTACAATTAATATATTTTGTAGATTTATAATTAATTTTACAGTAGAGTTGATTATATTGATTTAGTTTTCACAAACATACATTTATAAGTAATTTTACAAGTATTACAATGTTATATATAATGTTTGATTAATTTATTTAATGATGTTAATGTTTTTAGAATTAATCCACAAAAAGAAGAAAACGCTATAATCACAAAACTTCAGTCAAACCAGTTCAGAATTCGATACACAGCTCACAATGAGGCACCTCAAACCAAAATGTTTTGGTTTGAGGTGCCTCATTGTGAGCTGTGTTACTATCGAGTGGTGGTGGATTTCTGGACTGGTTTGCTGCTTTGGGAGTTTTTTAGAATTAATTTTTAATAGTTGTTTATCTTATGTATTATTGTCCGGTATTACACACTCTGATATACAATGTTAAATGAACGGTGAATGTTTCTTTAAATTGATTGGGGAGGTTCTTCAGCACTCTATGTAGTAATTGGATCCTATTTTAATATTTTAATTTTTATTACCTCAAAGACCTATGGTGTCATATAAACGAGGGAAAAGCATCAAAGATATGTTGGTGCATGCCCAGTTTAATTTTCCTGCAATAAGGTTGAATAAACATATATCAAATTTAGGTTTTAGAGCTTGTGGACATTGTAGTATATGTAGTCATACTGTAGGTTTTTTTGATAAAATAAATGGACAGAAGTTTGATTTGAATGATCGTTATGGCTGTGTGAAGGAAGGAATTATTTATGTACTTAATTTATTTTATATAGGGGAATCTAAACAAAGTATTCGTGTTAGATATTTGGAACATTTAAGAAATATTAGAAATGAAAAAGTGGAAATCCCATTAGGATTACATTTTAAAATGTACCATAATAGTGATGGGAGTAAATTAGAAGGTACTATTTTGGAAAAAGTGCATTGTGAAAGAGGTATGTGTTTAAAAAGTAAATTGCAATGGAAAGAAGCACTTTTTATTGTAAAATCTGACACCCTGCATCCTAATGGGTTTAAACAGAGCTTAATTGGAAATGGCTCTTGTAATGAGTTGCTCTTGTTTTATTAATGCTGTTTTAATATATAAATGAAGTGAGGAATTGGTATTGTTATACTCTGTTAAAGGCATTTGTCGAGGCGCTAGAGAGAAGTTGTTTGTTATTATGAAAAATAAATCTTTGGATTTACTGGCTGAGTCGTTTTTTTTTTTTTTTGGATTTACTTTTGCTTCTGTGGTAACCTAAAACCCGGATCCTGTCTTTTCAGGTGGGACTCGTTGGATGACCCTTTTTTCTTAGCAGTTTTTCTATTTCTAAGGCTGCTAATCCCCTCTGATTGGGTGGTACATCGGGGATTCGTTTGACAGGTCTGGGAGTTGGGTCGAAGGGTGTTTGGTAGCTTTTGGATATTGTTCTCTGCACCCAAACATCAGTAGTAATAAGATGCCAGGCTCGTAGATGCAGAGATAAACTACCCCCAACTGCTTCCAGAGGAAAGCAATCGGGCAGCTGCTCAGGAGCGCTGGTAGGGTCTGCTGGAGAAAGAATCTCTGGCTCCCTGATTACCTGGATCCCCTCTACCCCCAAAAAGGATGTCTTTCATATGAGCAGCCCCCTTTGCCTCGGGGGAATTGCTTACCATGAGTATCACGAAAGGATCCTTGGGATTTCTTGAACCATATCTTCCCCCCTTCTGGTTCCTGGAGTAGGGCCTCTGAGGGTTGGAAAAGTGTATGCCCACAGCATACAAGGTCTTTCCCACTACGTGCAAGTGTCACATACCTTGGGACCAAAAAATGCAGATTCGTCGACAGGTGCGTTAACGAAGGAAGATGTAAAAGGGTCTGTGAAATCACACAACCGCATCCAAGCATTACGTCTCATGACAACACCAGATGCAGCCGCTCGGGCTGCACCCCTCACAGTGTGAGATATCAAACGCATCATGGAGTTTGAGATGGATTCAAGGGTAGCTAGCTGTGAGATGTGTCACGTACCTCATCAGGCAGTACCCCCACCAAAGAGGAAGCTATTTCAGAAATTAAGTCTCTTTGGAAGCGAGTAAAGTGCGCCAGTAATTCAACTACTGAACGGGGAAGTTTGCTGAAGCATAGCTCCATTTCCCCAGTCTGTCCATGATCCTGGATTCCCTATTTAGAGGATGAACAGTGGAACTATCTTCTGCCAATTCCGTCTTGGTGGCCGCCGCCACGACCATAGAGTCAACTGTCAGGTGCTTGGACTAGTGGGGTTGGTCTTTAGGGGGACAGGTTCTACATTGTCCGGGGCTTTCCAGGCACACTGCACAATTAGTTTAACTAGATCTGCTGGTGGGGTCAGCCAGGAAGTAGATGGCCGGGTACTAAAGGCCTGCCAAAACAGATTCCTCAGAAGAAGGGTTAGAGGACTTCCATTCCACCCGCTGTTTGAGGATTTCGAGAATGTCTCTGAAATGTCTGGGAGAGAACAAGGGGACCCTTCCCCTTCATCACAATCAGTGTCTTCTGTGATAGATTCCTCCGGTGGGTCAAGGTGCTTCCTCTTGCACCATTTCTTCCGAGGTGGCTCTCCAGTGGGATCTTCTGAAGAGGATTCCGGATAAGGGGTTGTCTTCACAGGGGGTTCTGATACTGGTGTCCTAGGATCTGGTTGTGAACCTTCGGAGTGAAGGGCCTTATCCATCACCTCTGCAGAAGGAGCACCAGAGACCAATTCCAGTTGACGGGTGACAAGAGAACTGGGAACTGTCAGAACCGTGGACATAGACGGTGCCAATGAGAAAATAGTTGCCGGATTAGGTACCAAGGTACGGACAGTCCAAACACCGCTCCAAGAAAGCATCGGCTCCATCGTAGCCAATGCTGCAAGGATGGTGGGTGCCGACAGGGAAGGCACTGCTGTCTGAGCCAAGACAGTATGTACCACAGCAGGAGCTGGGGGGGGGGGGTAAGCAGAGGAAGATGAGATAAAAGATTCCGAGCCAGGGGGGACAGGAGGTCTAGCTGGAATGGGCAATTCCCTAGCTACCAGAAGCTGGTCTACAACCCGCACTAGGTCTAGTTTAGAAATGCTCCTAGTGGATGTAAGAGGCTGCAGAAGGGGAATCCGTTTTTTCTAGAAAGGGACTAAACCGCTGCCCCAAGAAAGTATCGTAAGTAGGAGAATATCTATATTGGCATGAAATCGGGTTTTGGAGCCAATGGAGCCGAAGTAACTGTCAGCGCCGGGGATGGTGCCGGGACATGTGCAGTCATCGATGCCCATGGAGCCGAAGAATCTTTTGGCACCGTGGACAGGGATGGTGCCAAGGTATGTACAGTCATCGGAGCCCATGGAGCCAAGGAAGCTGTCGGTACCCTGGACCGGGATGGAGCCGAGGCATGAACAGTCATCGGAGCCGATGTAGGAGCCAAGGACGGCACCGGAAGTCAGTGGTGCTGTGTTTGGAACCAAGATAGAAGTAAATACCATGGCCAGCACCAAGGGGGAGGACACACAGATCCTGGTGCCAAAGAGGTCTGCACTGAGGGCACCGGTGAAGCACGTGACAGACTCGTTCCCTAACTGATGGAGATGCAGGGACCTAGTCACTGTTTTTCCTTATATTTTTGGTCTTAGGAGGGGGTGAGACCTCCGACCCAGATAGAGCCTCTGAGAAAGGTTTCATGAGTAAACCTTTTAAAATAAGTTTATTCTTACGTTCTGCTAGTGTCAGATTAGAAAAAACAGCACAAATGTCACAATCAGCTTTCAAATGATCCATGCCCAAACAGTAGACATAACAGACGTGTGTATCTGAGTTAGGCATCGTATGTCCACACTTGTCACACTGTTTAAAACCCAATTTAAATTTGTCTGACATGGTAAAAGAAACAATAGTATCCTGTAGAAAATTTTTTTTTAAGGAATGCCACCAGTAAAGGAAGCCTCACAAATTCAGGAGAGAGGGACAGTCAAAAAAGGTAAAATTTTACATTAACAAAAAAAAAGGGGGGGGGTAGGAAATAGGCGTAGGTTATAGACAGTGAAAAAAGACTAAGTTGACTAACATTTTTGAAATTCAGAAGAAAAACTGTCAAAAACAACAAATTACTACTTGGCTTGAGAGAGATGGCTAAACTCGTCTGACCAGGAGCGCGGCAAACAAGATCTGGAGTATCTAAGAGAGGGGCATTGTGGGTAGGTTCTCAACTAAGAGTTTTTGGCTTGCACGAGCTGGGAAACGGCCGTTTCGGTTCAGAGGATGGAACCGATGTCCTCTCTGTAAAGTATGAATAAAGATTTACGACTTCAGATGTAAGGGTTTTTACATTGGTAAAACCAAAAGGCGACTTAAAGGATTTGTGAACACCTAAGGGACATTAGAACGTGCAGTAACAGCAGTGCATTATTCAAACATGTAGATAGATAATCCTGGTCATGAATTTAGGGTTTCGTGTAATAGAAAAAGTGTTGCAGGGCCCTCGGGGTCCATGGAAGACTACCTCGAATTTAAAGAACTATGTTGGCAAGTGAGGTTGGATGCCCTTACTTTTCCTGGGCTTAATGATAGTCTCGGTTTAAGCAGTTTATTAAAGCTGCATTCGTATAAAATATAATCTTGCTTTTATGAATTAAAATAAATGTATTTTTATTCTGTAATCAATTTTTAAAATATTACTGGGTTGCTGTATGTGTATACAAAAGGATAGAGTAATAATTTTAATCTGGTTTAACAAGTTAGGTATTTTGTATTTGGCACTTAAAATGTTTTATCAATTTAAGTGTTTTACTAATTGATTGTATCATGCGATGACTTTTAAAGGTATAAATTATGGAGTCAATAGAATTTTTTACTGTTCTGAAGAAGTCAGCTGATTTATGCTAACAAAAGCTCTTAATAAAGGTCCTTTACAACAAAGGCTTTTGATAGAGTCTGAGAAGGTGTCCTTGGTTTTCATTTTTTGGACTGTATCTGTGCCAGGTTCCTGGTTTTTGAGGCATCCTAGTGCTGTTATTTGTCCATGGGTGTGAGGTACTGACATAATGCAATACTGAAAAGCTCTTAGATAAAATTCCCCATTCTTAGACCGCAAGTGGTTTTTAGAAATCCTCAAGAGGAGTAGCTTGCAGAGACAAATGAATCCAAACAGAATTTTTCATAATTTCAGATTAAATACCAAGATTTGTTGTCATAAAGCTAATACCATAAGTAGCCTAGTTAGTTAGTAACCTGTTAAAGGAGTCTCTCGGACAAAAGAGGAAACAAAGCATATGTAGTATAAATTAAGCTTTTGTTTTGTAGTCTACTAAAATTGTTGAGTGAGTAATGAAGTACTTATTAAATGTTAAAGTGCTGTCAGTTCCTTTTCTTAATGCCTGTTGAGAGTTATTGTTCATAGGTTCATACTAGGCTATCTGCCCTAGGGCATTTATAAGCCTAGCCAGAGTGTGTTTGGCTTTCGCCACCCATTTTAAATTAATTTTGCTATGTTCTTTTTCGAGGTTAGTATACTGTGCCTCTGTCTAACAGTGACACAGAAGTGATACCCGGGGTAAACCTACGATCTCCCATCCGCTTATCAAGATTCCTCTTGAAGAGAGTCAATGAGGGACTCTGCCTAACCTGGACTGGGATTTTATTCCAGAGTGAAGGGAGTCTCTGGGTTATGAATCTGTCCCTCCAGCATGTCCTATTTATTTCAGTGCTGAGGTTCAAGTCTCTCGAGTGCGTAGCTCGATGGGATTTGGATTTTCTGAGGTGCAGCATGTCCATTAATTCCGGGTTGGACATGGCTTTATACGTCAGGCACAGATCGCCTCTGAGCAGGCGGTATGCCACTGAGTAGAGCTGGAGTTTCTTTAACCGGGCAGCATATGGCATCTGTTTGAGCCCTTTGATCCTCTTAGTGAGGTACTTTTGGGGTCTTTCCAGTTGTGCAGGTGTCTGGTAAGGTACATCCCAAAAGGGGCATTGTACTCAATTATGGGCCTGATGAGGGATGAGTAAAGAGGCACGATGACCTCCCCTGATCTAGATGTCAATCCCTTCATGATTAGGTGGGCTATATAAAATGTTTTTCTAACCATTTTGGCCACGTGGTTGTCAAATGAGAGATTGCTATCAACTTGGGTCCCCAGGTCCCTAATCACTTCTGTACTTAATGGATTACCACCTATATGCCAAAGGGGATGACTATACAATTTTTGGCGTTTAGCTTGAGGCCATGGCTTTGGCACCAGTTGTCTGTTTCTATGAGGCCCTTTTGGAGGATGCTTGTGTCCGCTGGAGAGTAGATTATGGCGTCCAGTTTGCAGTCATCTGCAAACTTGGTCAGCCACAGTCCTTCCGTGTTGGCCTGTACCTCCAAGAAATATATACCAAACAAGAGAGGTCCCAGGACTGAGCCTTGTGGGGTGCCACTTGTAACTGGTTTGGAGTCTGACATGGCTCCAGCAATTCTAACCATGTGGGTTCTGTCCTTGAGCCAGTTTGCAACCCATCTAGTGACATCGGGGTTTATATTTAAGCTGGTGAGCTTATCTATAATGCCCGAGTAGGGTATTGTATCGAAGGCTTTTGCGAGGTCCAGGTAAGCTGTGTGGACCACCAGTGGCCTTGGTGACTGTTTCAAATAAATCAACCAGGTTTAAGAGGCAGGATCTGCCCTTAACAAAGCCGAACTGGGTAGGATCCAGTGTCTGTAGGTCCCCAATATCTTTATTTATGAGGTCCATGATGATCCTTTCCATAGCTTTGCAGACCAAGCTAGTCAGGCTTATGGGGCGATAGTTTCCAGGATCCGTTGAGACACCACCTTTGTGGAGAGGGACCACTGTTGCTGTACACCACTCTTTGCGTACATATCCTGTAGTAAGGCTGAGATTGAACAGTAGTTTTATATTTGGGTTTAGCTCTTCTTGGAGTTCATGTAGGACACAGCCCGGGACACCGTCTGGTCCCATTGATGCTGTGTTGTTTGCTTTGGAGAGGGCGGCTCTTACCTGAGCATCTGAGATGTCAGGGGGGCAGCACTCTGCTGGGATAGATATTTGCCCTTTTGGTGGGGAGGGGGTCGGGCCTTTGCGCTGAACCTGTCAGCTAGGATGTTGGCAATGTCTGTGGGTTCGGTGTATTTTTTGTCATTTTGGACTAATTCTGAGTATATCTGGAATTTCCCACCCAGGTTCCTAACATAACTAAAGAAAGCCTTGTGATTATCCTTGGTGTCCTGTGCAATTTTTCTCTGGAAGCTGGCCTTAGACGATTTTATGAGTGCCCATAGTTTTTTGCTAATACTGATCAGAGATGCCTTCCCTTTTTGGGATTTTGCTCTATCATGTATTAGCTTCCTCCTTCTATTGTATAGTTTGTTTATGGCTGGGGTCCACCAGACAGGACGTCTGCCTTTGGAGGATTGGGTCTTGGTTTTATTTGGGATTGCATGATCCATGCATTCCTGAAGGTGTTCATAGAATGCGTTTATAAAGGATTCTGCGGTCTGGGCTGTATTTTCCACAGGCTCGGGGGCTTTGATTGATTCCACCTCGGTTTTGAGGAGTGTGAAATTTGCTTTAGATTAGTTTTTCACTGTGGTTTTCAGGGCAGGGGGTGGAGTTGGGATGTGAATATCGAGTGAGATTAGTTTATGGTCTGATCTTACCAGTGAGGGATACACTTCTGGTCTGGAGCATAGAGTCCCCATGTTGCTGATGATCAGGTCCAGTATGTTTTCTCCTCTTGTGGGAGTGGTAAGTTGTTCCACAGCATTTGAGTTTATAAATTCTAGGAACCTTTGAGCTAGGGTGTTGGTGCTAGAGTAATGCTCCCAGTCTATGTTTGGGTAGTTGAAGTCGCCCGATATAATGGTGTTTGGAGAGACCTTCATATTTTCCAGTGTTCTCAGGAAGGCCGAGTGGGGTTCCTGGGCTTGGGAGGGTGGTCTGTAGCAGGCTATAAACTGGAAGGCAGTTTTACCCACTGTTAGTTGCACATGGATAGTCTCTGATGCTTCGTGCTGTGCCACCAACCTGGAAGTGTGGGTATCTTTGACGAATATTGATACTCCCCCTCTTTTTGTGGTTCGGTCCAAGTTTTGGGGCCGAAAAGTATGGTATGAGGTATAACCTGGTAGTGCTGAGGTGCTCTCGGGAGCCTTGAACCAGGTTTCTGTTACTGCACAGATATCTATGTTCTCCATGCTAAGGAGAGTTTTGAGTGCGCGCATCTTGAGGTTTAGACTTCTGGCGTTGAGTAGCATTACTCTTAGTTTCTTATCCCTTGTGATATCTATGGAGATGGGTTTGTCTTTTGAGCCTTGCCTAAAAAGGCACTATGGGGGTAGCAAGAGCCTTTGCCAATATCCGAAAGCCCAGGGGTGACAGGTGCAAGCCGTCCCTAGCGAAGCATCGTGGCTTGTCGAGCATGTCATCCCAGGCTGACAGGCATTGGATCCCCTTTGAATGACACCAATACTTAAGCCAGTTGTTGAAATTGATCATCTTGTCTTCATATTGTGGCATCTTTCTTGGTGAGGGTAAGATGCTACTCAAGGTCAGGGTCATACCGGCCTGGGCTACATTATCAGCGAGCTCCTCTGTCTCTTTTCATGTAGTCCAGGGAGGTACATCTCAGGTCATTCACACCAGCATGGACAATGACCGAGTCATATTTGTACTTGCCTTGGAGTGACCTGAGTGCTTGTGTTATGTGGCGGATCCTAGCGCCCGACAGGCAGCTCACCGTGACCTTCTCCTTGTTCAGCCTGGTGAGCGGGACGTCAGTGTGCCTGACGATAGTCACCTATTACAAGTGTATCAGGTGTGTTGTTTAGCCTTAAGGGCTGTGACTGTTCGGCACACTGGCTTTGTGAGCTATGTGTTGCACGTGTTTTGTTTTGGGGTAGCGTCATGTGCTTTGTCTGCTGCCAGGCGTGGAATTGCCATGCATCATCTCTCTTTAGTTCCTGCATTTCTCTGTAGCCAAACAGAATGCACTGGAAATGCCACCCTCCGCATACATCCTTTATCATTCTGAACTGTGTTCTTTAACTCATTTTCAGTAGCTCAAGAGGAAGGGGGCACACCTTTGTTCAGAAGGGTGAGAGTTTTATTTCCACACCAGATGGTGCGATTAATTTTTCCAATAATGGCATTGCAGTGCAGCATAAGGGGGGAGGGGTGCTGCACTCCTGTGTGTGCGCTGTCCTCTGGATGAGACTGTGACGAAAGGAGATACTGCCAGCACAGCTAGCTGGAATTTTGTAAATAACCGTATGTCATTTGTGTATATCAACATGATTTATATAGCAGTGTGACAAAGGGAGATATTCCCAGCACAGCTGTCTGGAATTTTGTAAATTGTGTCATTTGTGAATGTCAACATGCTTCATGGTAAGATGTTTGTGTTACAAATGTATTAGAACTGTTTGTCATGTGTATGTCGGACTTGTTTGTACAGACGTGTATTGAAAAAGGTTTTTGCAAAGTGCTTGAGATGTAGCCACAGCATGCTGTACTGGAAAAGAACAGACATATGTACATGCACTATTGTAACTGTTTAAATGTGTACTTTAACAGTGGAATGGAAACTGGAGTACAGGAGGCTGACTTTAGAAAAATATCTGAAATTAAATTATTTTATGGCCAGGCCATAAAAAGATATTATCTTTCAGTTTCAGTGCAGCAAGAGACCGCAATGTCTGTACTAGAGAAGTTTTCTGTATTAGTTTTAAATGTGGTGGAATGTAAATTGTTTTATGACTTCTATCATCTGCCAAAAGATCCGAGGTCTATGTATTTTCATAGGTAAATGTTAAATATTGCCAGATTCCAGCAGTTCAGATTCCATTTCACCTGGGATAGAGTCAGATGACTAGCAATTATCATTCTGCAAGCTAGCCCAGCAGTAATGTTTGAGATATTAATTTAAGAAGTCTGTTAGACAGCATTTTGTAATCTGTCTTAGACCTGACAAGATTAATTCACCACACATTTGTCTTGCTCTGTAGTAAGTTCTTAGGTTATAGTAATTCTCTTAGATGTAGTCAGGAATATAGCAAAGGTTACCTTAGATATTTTTATTTCTTTATTTGAGACTGCCCTGCAGTATTGTTTTAAATATTTTCTGTGATTTTGAATTCTCTGTAAATATAAGTTTAGTATTATGTTGTTCTTTTATGTATTTTTAAATTTATTTAAACATTTCATTGTGGCTGATCTATCTAGAAATATTTAAGTTCTGTGACTATTTGAATATTTATTTGGTGACACTGTGGGCCACTCTTAATAATCTTCCTCTTGGTCAAACTACCATTTGTATTTATAGTAACATTACACAGTAAGATTGGGCACCCTTTAAGAGCCTTAAAATAGCTAAGGAGTTCTGGTGGCAGTGATAACTACCTTTTAGTGTGGGAAGAAGGGGGCATAGCTAGTAAACCTGTGCCAGCCTTTCCCAGGTGTGTGTGTGTGTGTGTGTGTGTGTGTGTGTGTGTGTGTGTGTGTGTGTGTGTGTGTGTGTGTAAGCAAAACAAATCTCCAAGAGTGTGTGTGTCAGCTACTTGGGCAGAGACATGAAGCACTGGTTGGACAGGGGTAGTGTTGGAGGACTTGGCTTGGAACCCTGGCTAATGACTCACTGTATAGCTGTGCCAGTGTGGAGTGTTGTTGGGGCTCGGAGAAAGAGGGAGAAACTAGCCCCGGACTGACTCTGGTCTCTGTGTGCTCTTAAGGGAAATTGTACTTTATGCAGTGAGCTGCATCTGGAAATACTGTGTGTACTTGTCATCCTTCCAGTGTATGTCCTCCATTGGTGAAGATTGAGGCTCCTTGATTACTGGTCTGGTGGGACATCATATTTATTGGTTGACAGTGGTGGGATCACCACATCACATGTTGGGATTCAGGGGTGTGGATATTGAATTCCTGTAGGCTTGTGAACATTGGTCACTAAGGAAGGTGTTTGTACTCTGAAGGAGCCATACAGTGAACATTCAGTTCCATATCACAATATTTTTATTTTATTAGCTTAGTCAGGGAGAGCAGACAGGAATGTCAGAAGAGGAGTATGGCAATGTGACAAAGGAGACAGTTGCCTGAGATGTGCCAAGACAAAAGGATTGGTGTTTGCCTTCCTGACTAAAGCAGAAATGATTGCCCCCTTAGTCATAGCTGCATCACAGATCAGCAATTAGGAGGACAACCAGACTGGCCTTGGGGATGTACAACTCTCAGAAAATGGACAATTCAGCTTTGCCTCAGAGGACTTAAAAAATCCATCTGGAGTTAGAGACTTGAACTGGAGGCCAAACGTTTAGAAATAGAATCAGCAGAGAGACTGTGGCATTTGGAGGCTATAGAAAAGAAGAAACAGAAACAGATGGAATTAGAATCAACAGCGAGACCGAGACGTCTGGAAGCTGAGGAAAATGAGAGGCAGAGGCAACATGAAAAGGAGATGCTGACTCTGGCAGGGTCAAGGAGATAATGTGGAAGGGAGTAACTGAACCCAGGAAGCAACAAAGGTCAGTAAACTTCTTCCACAATTTACAGAGGGTGATAATTTTGATAGTTTTATTAATATGTTTGAAAGGATATATAAAAAGTATAATGTTAACCAAGGGCTCTGGGTATGGATCCTGACCCCTGTACTCCATGATAAAGCTGTAACTGCTATTTCTGAATTGTGTGATACTGATTGCTTACATAATAATGTTAAAAATTGTTTTAGTGTTTTAAGCTAACACCTGAAGCTTATAGGAAAAAGTTCTGTGAGCATAGACGCAAGACGGATGAAAGTGTGTGTGAATATATTGCTTAGTTAAGCACTTATTTTCATAGGTGGTTGAATGGGTGTCAGGTCACCACTTTTGAAGGGTTGGCAGACCTTTTGGCGAGGGAACAAGCCCTTAGCACTTTGCCTGAGAACATGAGAATCTGTTTGGCAGGCAATGCAATATCACAGATGAGTGGGGAAAAAGAAAGACCTGTACCTAGCAAGCAGGGCATCACTGCACAAGAAAGGGATTACCCAGTGCTGCACATGGGTCTAAGGTATGGTGGGCAGCCTGAACCGCCCCATCAGAGTTTGCCAGTAGCAGGGGAAGCCACTAGTTCAGGTACATGGCCAGGACCAAGGGTTGAATGTTTTAAATGTAACCAGTGGGGTCATGCATATAGATGTCCATGGAGGCAAGGTGAAGAACAAAAGGTGGGACAGCCAGTAACTAGGAATCACAGAATGCCAGCAGCAAGTTGCCTGGAGACAACAAGGGTACCAGACTATCACAGGAGGTTGTACACTATCTCTATCTTAGTAGATGGAAAACAGGCCACTGCTAAGAGAGAGAGCGTCTGACCTACCCCTTGTAAAGCCTGCAATGGTTAAAGAGGAGCACTACTTGCTTGGGCAGTCTACTGCAGTCAGAGCTTTAGGAGGGACCCCATTCTAAATACCTTTAGGGGTGGAAAAGGAAGCAGGCAAGTAGGTGTGTGTGAGGATATCCTTGCAGACAATAGGGAATTATTTTGATAATGCAGTACCTTGTGTGCATGTAGTTACATGCAGTCAGGCTTGGAGACAAGCATGTGGGTCTGGTAATCTCGGGGTGGGGGGGGCACCCAGGCAGAGACCACAGACTTGAAGGCAGGACTGGTGTAGTTGTTACTTCAGAGAGGGAGCTACCCTGTTGCAGTGAGACTGAAGGTGAGCCACAACTTCTGGTGGGTACTGATGTTCCCTTGGACAAAGTGACTGCAAAGGCATAGCTGAGTAGTAGCACCCAGGCTGACAGTGAGGCACTGCTGTTAGCGAATACCAGACTTCATGTGGAAGGGGAGTTGGGAAGGGTTATAAAGAGAGAGTTGGGACAGGCTCAGCTCTCACACCCTACATTAAAGGGCTTGAGTGAGGTAGCCAGAGAGGTGCCTCATTCGCAAGGAAAGGGAGATCTGTATGCTAGGACAAAGGGTTACTGTATAGAGACCCCTGAGGGAGGGCTAGAGCGTGAGAGAATACAGTAGTTGGTAGTGCCCGGAGCCTACCATCTGGTACTTCTAGCCCTAGCCCATGACATTCCCTTTGCAAGTCATATGGACATAAAGCATACAAGGAGATGTGTTATGCAGAGCTTGTATTGGCCTGGGATTGCCAAGGATGTAACAGGGTACTGCAGGACCTGTAAGCGGTGCCAAAAAGTAGGCAAGGCAGGAGACAGAGCTCCTTTATGCCTTTGCCTGTGATTGATGAGCCATTTCAGAGGGTAGCTGGGAATATTGTGGGGCCCTCTAAGTACCCCAAGTTCCACAGGGAAGAAGTGCATCCTAGTGGATATAGATTTTGTTACTTGATACCCTGAGGTGATGGCTCTGTCCTCCATCGAGGCAGAAAAGGTGGCAAATGCTTTGTTAGAAATTTTCAGCAGAGTAGGTTTCCCAAAAGAAATACTGTCTGACAGGTGCCAGTTTCATGTCAGACCTGCTGGCTTGTTTGTGGAAGCACCTTTGGGTGAAGCACCTAAAGACCACTCCCAGACTAATGGTATGGTGGAGAGGTTAAACTCTAAAGAAAATGCTACGGGCATTTGCAGACTAATTTGAGGGAGTGGGACAAATATTTGCCCCATTTGTTTGCTTACAGAGAGGTGGCCCAGGAATCCACAGGTTTTTCACCTTTTGAGTTGCTGTATAGGCATACGGTTGAGGGGGACCACTTGATCTGATTTGAGATGACTGGGGAGTGGTAAGATCAGACCAGAACTATTTTTGGGCCTATGTCCCTCCATTATTTATGGCTTTGTCAACATTTAGGTTCATAGGTTCATAGATTAGTACTAAGCTAACTGCCCTTGCGAGCCATTTTAAGCCTAGCCAATTATCCCTTGTGAGACTCAAACCCTGCACCTTGTGTTTGTAAGGCAAACACCTTAACCATTAGGCCACCCTCCCAACCCTTGAAGATTTCTTGCTCTAAGAGGCTAAGAGGCTATGTTTATTGATGTCCTGGCCAAATTACCCTTAGTATGAATACTACTTTGGGTCTCCTATGTAAAGAGGCCATTAGCCTAGTGGGAATAACTTGGTCAACAAAATGTAGCTAAATAAATGAAATTCTTTGATGCATCAGAAAGTGGTTTTGCATAATACATTCTGTTACATATTCAAGGATGCCTTGTATGAGCAGAATTGGCAAATCTTCTAACTTGCAGGTTAGAAAATATATATGAAAATCATTTTAAAGAGCTACACACATACTACATAATCATAAAATAAACCTTCAGTGTATAGTGCTGTCTTTCAGGTTAAGTATAGTTAAAATTTTCGTTGTTGGTTTTACTTGTTATTGCCTTTATACCCTCAAGCCACTTTCAATATTCAGGTTGTATATGATATCTACATATGTTGTTTTTTGTTCACTCAGTATGTAAAGTAATGAATTTACAATTTAATAAAAAATACCCAGTTCTTTGTCTAGAAAGACTATATTTGCATTTTGGTAATAGGATAGGGACCTTTTGCCCTTTGTACCTGACTTCCCTTTGCCTTGATAGTTAACTTTACCCTTCTAATTGATCATTTAATTTCTGTGTGCACATGTACAGAGTATAGAGATTGGGCTTTAAGGCAGTCTGTATAGGGCAGTGTGTTTTATGTCCTGGATTCTCCTGGTAAGGAACCTTTGTGGATGGTCCATCTGTTATACATGTCTGGACAGGTGCATGTCGAAGGGGCATTATACTCAATGGGTCTAAGGGCCAAATAGAGTGGCACTGTGACCTCCTTGGACTTGGATACTGGTACCTGTGTGTAATGACTTTGATACTTGTGTAATTTGCCTGATCCTGACTCCATATAAGCAACTAATCATAAACATCATGTTCAGTCTGTTGAGTGTGGGGCATCTGCGTGTCATACTGTGGAGTCCCTGATGACAAGACTGTGGTTTAATATGTTGGCTTCCCATATAAGATTTGCTTTTGGGGCTGCACTGGGTGTAGGCATGTGTGTGTTTTGTGTTTGTGACTAGTGCTGTAGAAATTGCTTTGGATAGGCATTGGTGTTTGAGTATATATTACCTTATTGAAGTTTTACAACTGCAAATGCCATATGGTTGAACCCATATGTTCGAAGTTGTAAAACTTCAGAAATGTTAGGGGGAAAAAAAGAAAACACTTAACTGACAGTTGCAAGCCCCACTGCACCCCCCACCCCCTGCTCTTTAAATATACTAAATCCGAGACCACACTACAATGCAGTACAGTGCAGAAAGGGAAGATTTCCCTTTACTACACTAGTGTGATCTCGGAGTTCGTATATTTACAGAGCGAGGGGTGTGGGGGCAGGTAACATTTTTCTTTTTTTCTTTTACGTATTTGAAGTTTTACAACTTTGAACATATGGGTTCAACCATATGGCGTTCAAAGTTGTAAAACTTCGATAACGTAATATAGACCCTTGTTTATATGCTTAGGAGGTCTTGGAGGTTTGGGAAGATTTCTTTAGTGCCTCAGCATAGATTGGTCTGTGTGTGTGGTGGACAGTGTAGTACTTGTGTTCTTGACAACCTTATTTGTATGCAATATTTTTACCTCCAGTGAAATTGTGTGCGCGCATCTCTTGCATACTGTGTTTAAGGATTAAATGGTGGTTGTCTATGAACATAGATAACTGATAGTTTCAGGATGCCCATATCTACCCAAATGGCTATGGAGACATTTGGACATTGCATAGCCATGTTGTCTGGACCTGTATGTGATGGGTTACTCTAGGTCATGGACTAGGTTATACAGAGGACTCCTTGGGCAGTCTTTGGGGTTTGGCTTTCCATTCTTTTTCCTAGTATTTTCTAACTTCATTTGATGAAATCTTACAGCTTTATCACTTTTTAACATCATTATCTGTTTTAGACTCAACTAAAAACTCTAAATGAGCTGGTCTTTCACTTGGCACACTCCTATCCCTGTCTCTTTGCCTGTCCCCTGTTATCAAGCCCCAGTAGGGACAGCAGTCTCTGGCCTTCAGTTCAAACTTCTGCTTAGCCTCTTCCCTCTCTGATACCCACGTTCTTTGCTCATAATGTCTTGGTTCCCTTACTGATCTTCAGTAAATTCCATACCCCTCTTGTGTGTTCTCTGTACCCCTGCTTGTGGATATACCTATTGGTATAATCTAGTTTCTCCATTCCTGTTCTGGCTTAGTTTGCTGCTTTGTGAATATAATGTTATGTATAGTAGGGTTGCTACCATTTAAGCGGGCCAAAGTGGAATATGGGGGTGTGGCCAATATGACACTGGCCACACCCCCTAACATAACATCCCCACAGGAGTCGTGAAGGAGCTGTAGTTATGGGTACAGCATTGTGAAGTTATTACAGCATACTGAAATCTCACAAACCATGTAAATTATGAAGCTTTAACAGTAAAAGTGAAACATTACTGCAAAAACGCACACATTACTCAGTTGTAACAGTAAGTAAACTTTACAGAAAAAAACACACTACTCATATTAAACAGTTATGCTTATTTTAAAAGTTAAAAAAAACTCTTAATTTCTACTTATGCTAATCATGGCTGTTCTGAAACAAGAAAACTAAAAAAAAATCTACATTTATTTATTTATTTTACATTTGTTGGCCGGGAGAATCCAACTGGATAAATACCCATTTTCAGTGAAGGCCCGGAGAGAAAAGCTCCACAGTTTGTAAAAATACAAAGGCATATAAAGGCATGTATACATATATAGTATCAATTCACACATACAGAGACAAAGTACAAAACATAGCATTTTAGAAGTACATAGAATAAGAAAATGTTTTGGCTGCACATTTTAGAGGTACATAGAGAAGAAATAATGTTATGTAACTGTTACTGAACCCAAAAGACCAAATTACTAATTTTCAAAGCAAATAAATCCAACTTAGACACGGATTCTTTCAGTATTACTTCTAGTGAGGGTACCATTATCTCCTCAGACTCCCACACAAAACTACTGGGTGTAAAAATTGACAAACTGAAGTTTGACCTGCACTTAAACCAAACCATCAAAAACACACACAGAAAACTAGGCAGTCTGTACAAAAATAAAACATACCTAAATCAACAGACTAAAATCACCATGGCTCAAACTCTGCTAATATCCACACTTCTATAAGCCGCCCCTGTCTTCACCAACCTATCCAAAACAGAAATTAAAAAACTAGACATGTTACAATCAAATTGCCAGATTTGCCACAAATGCTCCCTACCGTTCCCATCATTGCCACTCACTATACCAACTAAATTGGCTGGAACTCCAAAATCCCATTGCATTTCACCAGCTAGTTTTCGCAAAAAAACTCCTACTATATCCAGACAAAATACCAACCCTATCTAATTTACTTAGAATACATGTAAACCCAAGACAGTTAAGTTCTAGTGACAGGACCTTAATTAAGATCACCAGATCCAACAACTCAGCAGGAGACTCCCGATTTCCTAACTACATAGGCAGAATCTAGAACTTCTATATTAACCTCTACATACTAATTTACTGCATGTACTACAATTCTTTATATGCAAACCTTATCTACTAGCAGTTCTACTGTATTCTTGAAAATTCTATTGTCAAGTCATACATAGTCTCAAAATTTTCAAGTAGAAATCACTGGTCATACAACTAACGTGTCCTTATACTACAATTAGCAGCTAAAAAAAAAAGTTATGTACTCACCATAACTTCCCATGTATGTAGTCCATCTCACCTCCATTATTACATGTGGGTTCGGAGCCGATCCTAGGCTCTAATTCGGCTGCTTAGAAAGCCTGAAAACTTCTGATTGGCTCGTGGCTAATAGGTATCCCATGATGCATGCGCACATTCCCCAGATCTCATTTGCCGCGTCTTCAGTCGGAAGCTTCTTTTGGTTGGCCGTGGCTAAGTGATTGATTTAATTCTTTATTATTCTGCTTGTTAGACGTTTTTAACTTTGTGAAGTGCTTTTCTTATTGCTGTTAGTCTTATTGTGATAACCGATTGTGTCAATTTAACCGGACTTGACTTTTTCCTGCTATAAAATTTTGGGCCTGTTGACCTTTTTTGTGTGTGTTCCCGTGAGTGTGTGCATTTGACTAAACCATTTTACTTAGAGGTATTAGTCTGTTCCTCTTTCCTTTACACTAGGTTCGTTTAAGTTCGAGAACCTAGTAAAACTTCCCTTGGTTGTTTGTTGTGAGAAGTAGGGCTAGATCTGTTTGTTAGAGGATCTAGTTCCTCTCCTGTTGAGTGAGTGTGTTGTTTTTTCTCTTCTATCGCCTATTGAGACTGCCATTATGTCTAAAGAACATAAAGAGCATAAACAGGATTTAAAAAGTGTACTAAATGCTCTCAAAAAATGTCCATCACCGATAGACATAGCGTCTGTGTGTACTGTTTAGGGGCCATACATCTTCAAGAGACTTGTCTCTTTTGCCATTCCTTTAGTCCTAGAGTGCTCCAGGAACGGAAGAATAAGTTGATTCTAAAAGGATTGTTAAAACCTTTTTTCGAGGAAGACCTAGCCAGTTCGTCCTCCTCTACTAGGTCGCATTCTTCCAGTAAAGATAAGGGCAAGACCTCCAAAAGGCCTTCTCCAACCTCAACTTTTGTCTCTGAACCTCCACAGAAGTTACCTAAATCGGAGATGGTCTCTGTCTCTTTGGCTCCACTGTCCTCGGAGCCGATCAAGATTCTGGACACGGACATTGCAGTGTCCGCACCCAGTGCTTCAGTGCCGATCACTAGCAGTCCTCTTTGGAGCCAGTCTACAGACATTCCACCGGTTTCCCCTACTTTAAAATCACTTATATTACAGAGGGCGAGGTCTCCAGCACTGTTCTCCAGATCCTCCAGGAGCTTTTCTGAAGAAGACATCGAGAGAGTGGTGCCCAGACTCCTCAAGTCGTCGGCCTTGCCAACATTTTTATCGGCTCCGACCACTTCTGTCCCGGAGCCAACTCCTGTTACCGACCCTGCTCTTTTTCCTCCTCCAGCCCAGATTGGGCCTTTGGAGCTGATGCTGTCGGTACCAACTACAGTGGTGTCCTTGGCTCCAGCACCCCGGGTGGTTGTCTCAGAGCCGAGCCCCACTTGGACACTGTCGGCACCGTCAGAAGTGTCTAGGGTCCGAAGCTCTTCGGTCGGGCCCGAGGGGGACAGTTGGAACCGAACCTCTTCGGTACAGAGTCTTCCTCTTGGTGCGTCGGCCTGAGTTAGCTCGGACCCTACATCATTCTTGGAGCCGATTCCTTTGGAGCCAGCAGCACCTACGCTCTCCTTGGAGCCAGGACGTCGTTCGGAGCCGGAGGAATCAGTTTTCGTGAAGATGAGGAGCATGTTGGATAGTTCATCTGTACCACGTAGGAGTACTGATGCTATACTCCCTCAAGTGCAGACTACGGTCTCGGCATCCTCTCTCCCCCGGTATGGTAGAGACTCTCAGCCGCAGGACCCTTGTTTGGGTGGTCCCTCATCTTCCAAGACCTCCCCAGAAGACCCCACTGAGGAGTCCCCTCGGAAGAGATCATATAAGAGGAAGCATGTAGACTCCCCTGATGAGTCTGTCACATCTGACACTGACCTCTATGAGTTGGAGGGGTCCCCTAAGTCGTCCTCTGAAGATATCTCCTTTGCAGACATTTTGGACATCCTTAGGCAGAGATGCGGCTGGCCCACCGGAAACCCCTTCTTATGAGGAGTCAGTGTACCTGAAGGCTTTTGGGTCTCAACCCTAAGCTTCATGGGTGTCTCCTCCATTTGATGAATTACTAGATCTCGTGAGTCAGAAGGCATGGCAGACTCCTGATGCCGTAGAACTGGTCCCCAAGAGGCCAAATAAATTTCTCTCCGCCCCTAAGGACAAAGAGTTTTTATGTAAGGGTTTACCTGTTGATGCCATGGTGGTGTCGGTGGCCACTAAGAAGGAGCTAGCAGAGACTACTTCTTCTATCCATCCACCTAACAAGGAATCCCAAACGATGGATTGGTACAGGTATCTTCTCTTCAGCGGCTTTTACACTCCAATCGCTGAACTACCTATCACATTTTGCAAGACTTCAGAGAAATCTCCTAAAGGAGTTTAGGAGATGCTCTTCAGTGTACCTCGACTGAAGCAGTCCCATCTACAGTGTCGGCTCAGTTGGCTACCCTCACATCTATTAACTCCTCCATGCGGCTGATCTCATATGCAGCTAATGGTGTGAGTATGGCGGCGGGTTCAGGAGTCTCATTAAGGAGACATTCCTGGATGCATCTATGCAACTTTGCTGAGCCTTTCAAGTCTACATTCACCAATGCTCCTGTGGACGGATCCTCTCTTTGGACCCAAGATGAAAGATACCCTCACCAGGTGTGAGCAGGAAGGAGAAACTCTCTCTGCCATGGGAGTCCATTTTACAGTTCCTTCTAGACCTTACCGTAAAGGTCAGAAGAGCGGCAAAATGTGGTTTAAGAAATCACAGACCTTTCCAGGACACACAAGGCAATTCCTCCTTCAGAGGCAGGGGAGGGGGAAATAATGGTAGACGTCGCCCTAGAGGCAGGGGAGGCCCACAAAATCAGGGAAGTCACGATTCCTTTAGTGACCATCCCTATCAGCGTTCCTGATGTGGAACCCGACTGTGTGTCTCTGGAGCCGGTCGGGGGTCGCCTGACCTTGTACCCAGAAGCCTGGCTAAATCTCACTTGAGATAAGTGGGTACAGGACATCATTACCAGAGGTTGCTCTATACCCTTTTCCCATCCACCATGCCCTCCCAAAAGGATCCCAGATGTGCCACCCAATCACAGGGATCAAGTGGCTATAGAGATAGAAAAGCTGCTACTAAAAAGAGCCATCCAAAAGGTCCCAACAGACCAGACAGGATTTGGAACATACTCCAGGTTCTTTTTAGTTCCAAAAAGAACAGTGGACTGGAGACCCATCCTAGACCTCAGCAGGTTAAACAAGCATGTAAAGAAGTCCAAGTTCCAAATGGTCACTCTACAATCCATACTCCCTTTGTCGGGGAGAGACAGCTGGATGTGCTCAATAGATCTCCAGGATGCCTACTACCACATAATGATGGACAAAGCATCAAGGAGCTACGTACACTTCCGGCTGGGAGCCAATCATTACCAGTTTCGTGCGCTGCCCTTTGGTCTCACCACAACCCCCCGGGTGTTCACCAAGTACATGGCAGTAGTCGCAGCTCATTTGCGGTGCCAGGGAATCCAAGTCTTTCCATACCTGGAAGATTGGCTCCTGACCACCACCACCAGGCATCGCCTAATTCAATTGAGTGATTCCACAATCAAGCTCTGTTCCCAGTTGGGAATCTTGATAAACTGGGAAAAATCCTCCCTTTTGCCCACTCAGTCTATAACTTTTATAGGAGCAAACCTAGACACGGTCGAGATGACAGCCAGACTGCCTACAGACAGAATACAGAATCTTGTGCAACAAATTTACAGAATACTTCCCCTTCAAAGAGTCAAGCGAAAGTGGTGTTGCAGCTTCTCGGGACAGTAGTATCAACCATAACCTTGGTACCTTTAGCAAGGCTACATATGAGAATACTCCAATGGCTCCTGTCATCCCAGTGGTCGTTTCAACAGTTGCCTCTACATCATCAGATCCTGATTACAGATTCTTGCAAAAAGAACCTACACTGGTGGATTCATCCAGGTCATCTTACCACAGGGACTCCCTTTGTACCGCACCAACCCGTTGCCACTGTGACCATTGATGCCTCTCAGATAGGGGGGGCATTATCTTGGCAGGACTGTCCAAGGCACATGGCAAGAGCAGGAGGCCCATCAGCATATTAATGTCCTAGAGATGGGGGCGGTGCTTCTAGCGTTGCAAACACTTCATGACTTTCTCCCTCTGGGGACGATAGCTATCCAGACTGACAACATGTCAGTTGTCTGGTATCTAAACAAACAAGGGGGAACCAGATCATACCCCTTATGTTGAGAGGCCATGCGAGTTTGGGATTGGGCGATTTCTTCCCAACGCTTTCTCATTGCAACGCACATCCTGGAGGCTTCCAACGTAATAGTAGACAAGCTAAGCAGGGCAATTTTCTTACCTCACGAATGGTCCTTGAACCAGAAAATAGCCAGTATAATCTTTCACAAGTGGGGACAACCCTACTGCGACCTCTTTGCCAGTCCCATCAACACCAAATGCAGCACCTTTTTCTCTCACATCCCCTCTCCGAGGGAGTCTCCAAGAGATGCACTAGTCCCTGATTGGCCCCCAGCACTCCTTTATGCTTTTCCTCCTTTTCCACTCATCCCCAATGTCATACAGAAAGCAATGCTGTTGGGAAGCAAGATGATCCTCATCACCCCTTACTGGCCTCATCAGATTTGGTTCCCTTTTCTCAGGCCTCACCTGTTGGACTGCCCATGGACTCTGGACCCAGTGCCAGACCTCCTGACACGTCAGGTTCTCTTCACCCCAGTCTCCACACTCTCAAACTGACAGCATGGCTGCTCCATTTTCATCACTAGTCAGGCTGCATGATTTGTCTCCAGCTGTAACTCATATTACCTCTTCTCACAAGCCTTCGACCAGAAAATTGTATCATAGTAAATGGAAGAGATTTTCCATATGGGCACACAATAGATAAGTTGATCCATTTACAGCTTCCATTACTATTGTTCTAGAGTTTCTTTCTGAACTCTTACCAAGGTTCAGTGGCTGCACAGAGCTCAACTATCAGCAATATCTAATTTTCATGTGGGGATTAATGATTCCAGTCTTATGTCTCACAAACTGTGCAAATCCTTTCTTAAGGGTTCCATGATGTTAAGACCACCTTATCAAGACCCCATTCCACCTTGGGACCTGAATCTAGTTCTGTCTAGACTTACTCTGCCACCCTTTGAACCAGCCCATAGTTGTCAGTTGAAGTTTCTGTCTTGGAAGACTCTTTTTCTGGTAGCAATAACCTCAGCCAGGCGAGTTTCTGAATTACAAGTTCTGTCTGTTAAACCTCCATACTTAATTTTTCATAAAGGTAGGGTCTCTCTCCGGACCAACCCTTCTTTTATTCCTAAAGTCTGTTCTCAATTTCACTTAAACCAAACAATTGAATTGCCAGTGTTCTTCCCTAATCACTCCAACAAAGCAGAGTATACATTCCACCAGTTGGATGTACACAGGCAACTACGTTTCTATATCCACCGGACCAAAGAATTTAGAAAATCAGAACAGCTGTTTATTTCCTTTGCTGAGGCGAGAATGGGCTTGCCAGTTTCCAAGGTTACACTTTTGAACTGGATCTCTAGTTGTATTTCCTTTATTTACAGTTCTCAAGGAACGGAGTTACCCCTTAAAGTCAAAGCGCATTCCACCAGGTCCTTCTCTACTTCTGCTGCTTTCCAAGCCAGGATACCTATTGATAGTATTTGTGCAGCAGCAGCATGGGCTACCCCTCATACCTTCATTTCCCATTATAAATTGGATTTAACTTCCAGGGGTAGAGCCTCGTTTGGTTCCACGGTACTCAGGAGTATCTTCCAGTGAGCCACCCATTCAAGATGCTAGGGACGCTGTCCCACATGTAATAATGGAGGCGAGATAGGACTACATAACATAAAGAAGTTATGTACTCACCATAACGTTCCATGTATGTAGTCCATCTCGCCGAACATTATTACGAACCCACCCACCAGCCCCCTTCCTGGAGGATCTGGATACAGTTTTTCCCTTTCTACAGTGGTTTTTGTCACAAGGGATCCTTTTATTATAGTTTATTCTTCCGGATCTTTGTTCCTTTTTCATGTCTGATTCTGGTAGACTAGTAGCAAACAAGATCTGGGGAATGTGCGTATGCATCATGGGATATTTATTAGCCATTTATTAGCCACGAGCCAATCAGAAGTTTTCAGGTTTCTAAGCGGCCGAGTCGGAGCCAAGGATTGGCTCCAAACCCACATGTAATAATGTTCGGCGAGATGGACTACATACATGGAACGTTATGGTGAGTACTTAACTTCTTTTTTAGCTGCTAATTGTAGTATAAGGACACATTAGTTGTATGACCAGTGATTTCTACTTGAAAATTTTGAGACTATGTATGATTTGCCAATTGAATTTTCAAGAGTACAGTAGAACTGCTAGTAGATGAGGTTTGCATATAAAGAATTGTAGTACATGCAGTAAATTAGTATGTAGAGATTGATGGAGAAGTCCTGAGGTAAAAAAGCAAGTGTAGAGGGTCAACCTGGGGAAAGGCATGGACATTGCCTATTGATAAGGTGTTCCTTTAGTAGTTTAAACTTAATGACAGAGTTTGCTGAGTTAATATCAGGGGGCAGTGAGTTCCAGATTCTGCCTATGTAGTTAGGAAATAGGGAGTCTCCTGCTGAGTTGTTGGATCTGGTGATCTTAATTAAGGTCCTGTCACTAGAGGGTAATTGTCTTGGATTTTCATGTATTTTTAAGTAAATTAGATAGTGTTGGTATTTTGTCTGGATATAGTAGGAGTTTTTTTGCGAAAACTAGCTGGTGAAATGTAATGAGATTTTGGAGTTCCAGCCAATTTAGTTGGTATAGTGAGTGGCAATGAGGGGAACGGTAGGGAGCATTTGTGGCAAATCTGGCAATTTGATTGTAACGTGTCTAGTTTTTTAATTTCTGTTTTGGATAGGTTGGTGAAGACAGGGGTGGCATATAGAAGTGTGGATGTTAGCAGAGTTGAAGCCATGGTGATTTTAGTCTGTTGATTTAGGTAAGTTTTATTTTTGTACAGACTGCCTAGTTTTCTGTGTGTGTTTTTTGATGGTTTGGTTTAAGTGCAGGTCAAACTTCAGTTTGTCAATTTTTACAACCAGTAGTTTTGTGTGGGAGTCTGAGGAGATAATGGTACCCTCACTAGAAGTAATACTGAAAGAATCCGTGTCTAAGTTGGATTTATTTGCTTTGAAAATTAGTAATTTGGTCTTTTGGGTTCGTAACAGGTTTTTACTGAGAAACCAAGCTTCAGTGGTTTTGAAGACTTGTTGGGTAGTTTGAGGGGGTTGGTGGCTGAGCAGACTAGTGTTGAGTCGTCAACATATTGTATGACAGTTGCATCTTGGATGATCTTATTCAGAATGTTGATGAATATGGAAAATAATAGCAGGCCTAAAATTGATCCTTGTGGGAATCCAGTTGTAATAGGGAGCAGTGTGGATAGTTTATCACACCTGACTGCTTGCCGTCTACCTAGTAGGTAATTTTGAAACCAGGCTAGTGAGTTTAGAAGCTAGTCCAAGGTTAGAGAGGGACTCCAGAAGTTTGGAATGGTTGAGCATGTCAAAGGCTTTTGATGCTTAGATTTAGGTTCTGGTTGATTAGGTTAGTGAAAGAGAAAATGGCAGTTGTACTGTGGGCTGGTCTAAATCCGTGCTGGGTAGGAGTGAGAAGTTGTTTAAGTAGGTATTGCATAAGTTGCTGGTGAATACATTTTTCCAATATTTTGTCAAGTGGGGATAATATGGCAATAGGGCGATGGTTGGTAAGATTTGTACAGGTCCCACCTTTGTTTAGTGGGGTGACATCTGCTATTTTCCAGACTGTTGGAATCTTGCTTTCTGTTATTGATCTGCTCAGGAGTATTGATATTGGATAGGCTATCTCATTAGCAGCTATTTGAAGGTATTTGGCTGAAATTTCGGCAGCTAGGCTAGTTGGTTTGAGTTTACGTAATAGTCTTTTTATATAATCTGTGGGAATAGGTTTGAATTGGAAGGTGGAATTGATATTGGTAGCAGGCTTGGAGTTGCTGGTAGTAGGTGTTGTGGGTTGTTGATGAACAAGTTTTGAAATGGTTTCTATGAAAAATCTTTTAAAGGCTTCTGAAATGTTAGTGTTATCCTTTACAGTGGTTGGTGTTGGGGTACTTGGTCTGCAGGGGTGGAGTAATGTATTTAGTCCTGCCCAGAGTTTTTGGGGGTTGTTTTGGTGTCTATTTTGCAAATTGAGAAAATAGTTCCTTTTGTCCAGTAGAATTTGTTTTTTTGTTTCGTTTCTGAGTTTTTGGAATTCTTGTTTGGTTGCTATGGTTTTATTGGCTTTCCACTGATGCCATGCTCTATTTCTTTGGGCTATCATGGTTTTAGTGGTACTTGTGATCCAGGGGGCTATTTTAATTTTTTGTTTGCTTGTGCGAGGAGGGGCATGGGTGTTTAAGATGTATAGGAAGGTAATGTTAAGTAGCTCAACTGCTTCGTCTAATGGAAGAGTCTTTAGAAGATTCCAGTTTTGGTATTGCAGTTCGTTTGAATTTTGTTATGTCAAAGTTTCTTTGGTTTCTAATGGTCCGGGTTGGAGGTTCAGAGTTGGTGTGAGATTTTAGTTTTAGTAGGAAGGTGGGCTGGTGGTCACTGATGTTGTCTGGTAGGATACCTGCTTGATATAATGCATTGTCATTGTTTATTAGGGTCCAGTCTAGGAGGCTTTCTTTGCTTTTATTATTACCTAGCTTTGTACTGGAGTTAATTATTTAGGAGTATTTATACAAGTTAATGAAGTTGGAGGGGTTGGAACTAGAGCATGTATGCCAGTCTATGTTAAAGTCACTTAGGATAATTGTTTCTTGGGGTAGGTTTTGATTGGTCCAGTGTAAAATGGCTTCTAGGGTGGGGATGTTATTGCCCGGTGGTATGTATCCTATTATAATATTTATAGATTTTTTTGTCTGTTCAAGTTTGGCTAGTAGTAGTTCTGAGAGTATTAGGGGGTGTATAGGAGAGTCAATACTGGTAACCTTTAGGTGGTTTTTATAAAGTAATGCTACACCACACCCTTTTCTGAAAAGTCTATTATTACATATTACATTATAACCTGGGGGAAGGAAATCACTGTCAGGAGTAGTAGGTTTTAGCCAAGTTTCGGTTAGGGATAGTAGATTTGGGGAATAGGTGTCTTTTAGAGTATGTAGTAGATGTATTTTATTATTACTGCTACGTATGTTTAAGTTCAGGAAAAGTAGGCTATTCTTTGGTCTAGTGAGTAAGGTTGAGATCTGAAGTAAGTTACTTCATTTGTTCTGCAACCTGTGGGTATCGGATCCAACCTCGAATCTGAGCCGGCAGCTTCACAAGCTAAAAGATCCGAGCTCCTAGCTCCTCCCCCTACCCATAATTCCCTGCTGCCTACTGTATTACCCCAGATCGAGTTTGCCACGGCTGAAGACAGCTACTTATGAAGAGCTCCTTAAGCTTGATGAGGTCGTTTCAGCTTTTTCTCCTTGAGAAAATTTCTTTAAGTTAAATTTAAGCTTGTTGGTGTTAATTTCCCTTTAGAAATAGAGTGTTAGCCCCCTTTCTGTAATTTTCTCGTGGTCGTTAGCGTTTTTCTTCCCCTCCCCCTTAGTGTTTGGGTGTGTGTGTGTTTTGTGTAATGGCGGAAGGGCCCAAAGTCATTTTTTCCAAGTGCACTGAGTGTGGCCATAAGCTTTCCCCAGCTGATGGCCACACTCAGTGTTTCTTGTGCCTGGGGGTGGCCCACTTATCAATGGCTTTCCAAATTTGTGCTGCCTTTAATCCTCGGGCAGTTAGGGACAGGAAGAACAAGCTGATCCTGGCGGGCCTACTTCCTCAGGATTCTGCTTCTTCCTCCCCTTCGAAGGCTCAGGCTACTATCGTAGCCCCGGCGCCTTCAGTTCCCCCCGCTCTGCCTGGGACTCAAACTCCCTCTGCTGTGCAGAGTTCGGGGGACTCTAGTGCTTTTTTCTCCAAGGAAAAAAGGCACAAGGAGAAAGATAAGCACAGGTCTCACAAAAGGCGGGATGAGGCTCACCCCTCAGCCCCCCCCTTCGAAAGTTACCAGCTCTCCCTCGAAGGACCCCGGATCCTCCTTGTCTCGGCTCCGTTCACCATGTTTCTCGCCGGAGGAGTACCGGTCTCCTTCGAGGTTGTGGAGGCGGCCCTCCCGGCCCGTCTCGATGACTACTTCTAGGTCAACCAGGAGCCTTACTGATGCGGACATGGATCGGATGATGAGTCGATTCCTGCAGGTTCAAATGCAGATGGGGGTGCTCCTGCCCCCCCCCTTTGTGGGGGAGCACAGCCCCTCTCTTTGCTCCGATCACTCCTTTTCAGACCCAGTTTAGGGTTTTGGAGTCATCGGATCCGGGCCCTTTTGGAGCCGGGGTTTCGTCAGCGCCGATAGCTCCGGTATCTTCGACGCTGACCTTGCCTTAGAATGTGTCGGATCCTAGCTCTCGAGCATCGGATCCGTGGGGATTGGTTTATCTCCGGCGCAATTTAGGTCGGAGAGCACCTCTCTCTCGGATCCGACTGCTTCGGCTCCGACTCAGATCCCTGCTTCGGAGCCGAGGAGACTACTTTCGGAGCCTGGGGAAAGTAGTTCTCCTTCGGCTTTTGAGGTAGTGGAGAGGGTTCTGTCGAGGTCTTCCAGATCCCCGGTCCGGGCCTCGGATCCTCCTGCCCCCCCCCTATGCATGTGGGTCTATCCTCCATCATCCATCCTATGGGACAGCCTGCTCAAACCCTCCAGTTAGTTCCCTTGGAGGAACAGGACCCCGTGGGCGAGCCCTCCTCGGACAATCCCACCAAGGAGGTGCCTCGCAAACGGCAGTGTAGGCACCTGGACTCCCCTGAGTCCATCACCACGGACACGGATTTGGATGAAGGAGAAGGTTCCCCAAGATCACCCCCCGGAAGATGTCTCCTTTGGAGACATCATGGAAATGTTGCGTATTAGAGGGGGGTGGTTTGCCCAAAAACCTTCCTCTGACGAATCGGTGTTCCTGGTGGCGTTTGAGGCGGGCTTGTTTACCTCCTGGGTGTCCCCTCCAGCTGACCCCCTGGTGGACTTAATTACCACCAGGGCGTGGAAAGAATCCGACACCGTGGAACCAATCCCCAGACGTCCTGACAAAGTTCTTAGCCCCCCCCGCAGATAGGCAGTCCTGGGCTAAGGGGTCCCCTGTTGATGCCATGCTGGTGGCGGCCGCCGCGAAGAAGGAACTCACACAGGAGAGTTCCTCGGTCCATCCTCCGGATAAGGAATCTTGGGTGATGGATCGCATTGGGAAGCAGATGTTTGCTTCAGCAACCTTCTCTTTAAGGGCGCTGAACTATATGGCACACATTATCAGGCTACAGCGAGACCTAATTAAGGAATACGCTGCAGCCCCCCCAGAGTCCATGACGGTTGCGGATAAGGGCACATTTGCGACTCGTATGGCCACTCTAAAGTCCATCTCTAACACGTCCATGCGGTTACTCTCTCATGCTACTGAGGGAGCCGCTAGGGCTAGCGGAGCCGGAGTCGTCCTGTGGCGTCACGCCTGGCTCCGCCTTTGCGATTTCGCGGATCCCTTCAAGGCGTCCTTTGCGAATGCGCCCTTTGACGGATCTTTGCTTTTTGGCAAGACCATACGCGAGATGCTGGTCCAAAGCGAGAAGGATGGGAAGGCGCTGTCTGCCGTCGGGGTCCACTTCTCGAATCACCAACGATCCTTTTCTAGGAATCAGAGGGGACAAAAGAAGTTGTGGTTCCGCAAGTCTCAGCAGTCCCACCCGGCTTCGGACCCCTCGTCCTCTAGAGGCAGAGGACAAGGCGGATGCCGGCCCAGAGGCAGAGGGGTGCCGCGTAACTTCGGGTCTAGGGAACCTTTCTCGGACAGGACCGCACAACAAGCCTGAGGGCTTACCCGGCTGTCCCTCTCTGGAGGCAGTCGGGGGTCGTTTATCGGAGCATCTGTCAAATTGGGAGTCCATCATGACAGATCGATGGGTGCTCCGAATCATATCCAGAGGTTACTCCATTCCTTTCATACACCTACCCCCCCAAAGTCAGGTGCCTCCCCGATGTCCCATCGGATCAAAGAGAGGCTGCAGCCTTAGAAGTGTCAAAGCTGCTAGAAAAAA
Organism: Protopterus annectens; assembly: GCF_019279795.1. NCBI lineage: Eukaryota > Metazoa > Chordata > Ceratodontiformes > Protopteridae > Protopterus > Protopterus annectens. The sequence continues at coordinate 482,267,040 of NC_056748.1, forward strand.
GAGCCATCCAGCCCGTCCACCCAGACCAGTCCGGATTGGGCTACTACTCCAGGTTCTTTTTAGTACCAAAGAAGACAGGGGACTTAAGACCGATTCTAGATCTCTCCGCTCTGAACCTGTTCGTCCCCAAGGAAAAGTTCCGGATGGTCACTCTTCAGGCTATTCTCCCCCTTCTTCAGGAGAATGACTGGATGTGCTCCATAGACCTCCAGGATGCATACTACCACATTCTGATGGACCGACGATCCAGGAGGTTTCGCCGCTTCCAGCTAGGAGACAGTCATCAATTCAGGGTTCTCCCGTTTGGCCTCACCTCAACCCCCAGGGTGTTCACCAAGGTCATGGCAGTGGTCGCAGCCCACCTGAGACTCCAGGGAATTCAGGTCTTTCCATACCTGGACGACTGGCTCCTCGTCACCCCCAGCAGGCATCAACTCGGCGCTGCAAGGGATTACACTCTAACTCTCACCCAGAAGTTGGGCATATCCGTGAGCCTTCAAAAGTCCTCCCTTCAGCCAGTACAGGTCTTGGAGTTTATAGGGGCCAAGTTGAACACGCGCATTTGTCAAGCCCTACTAACTCCGGGCAGACTGAACAGCCTATCGCATCAGGTCTTAGCCCTTCTTCGAAGCCCAGCTCCTGCGGCGGAGTTGGTCCTGAGGGCACTGGGATCGATGGCAGCAGCCATCGGGCTCTCTCTTCATGCATGCCTCCGGATGAGGATCTTACAGTGGACTCTTCAAGTTCAATGGTAGTTAGTGCTTCACCCGCTGAACACCCCAATTTCACTGAGCAGAGTTTGCAGGGACTCCCTCCTTTGGTGGCTTCGCTCGTGGGAGCTGCAAGAAGGGAGACCTTTTGTAATTCCCCCACCACAAGCCACTTTGACCATGGATGCTTCTTGCCTTGGGTGGGGGGGCATTGTTCGGGCAGAACCGTTTAAGGCACGTGGACCCCCATAGAGACCACTTTGCATATCAATGTCCTAGAGATGAGGGCGGTGCTTTTGGCATTGCAAGCTCTCCACGACCTTCTCCCTCTAGGGACTATTGCGATTCAGACAGACAACATGGCGGTAGTCTGGTACATAAACAGGGGGGAACCAGGTCTTATCCCCTCTGCCGAGAAGCTATGAGAGTGTGGGAATGGGTGATATCCACCAACCGCTTTCTGATAGCAACGCACATTCCGGGTCGGTTCAACATATTGGCGGACAAACTGAGTCTGGTGATTCTCACCCCGTACGATTGGTCTCTCGGTCCTTAGTTGCGACGCAAATCTTCCGTGCATGGGGTTGGCCTTGCTGCGATCTTTTCGCCTCCCCATCAAACACAAAGTGCAGTGAGTACTTCGCAATACTTCCCCCTTCAGGGGAGCTCTGGTACATGCATGGCCACCTGGTCTTCTTTATGCTTACCCCCCCCTCCCGCTTAAGGCGAAGTTCATTCAGAAAGCACATCGGTTGGGGAGCAGAGTTATCCTCATAGCCCCATTCTGTCCTTGTCAGATCTGGTTCCCTTACCTACGGTCTCACAGTGTTGTTCCTCCATGGATTCTGGATCCCATTCCAGATTTGATCTCGCATCCTGCGGGATGCCAAACCCCGAACCTGCTAACCTCAAGCTGACTGCTTGGTTGATCCAGTTCTCTGATGGCTAGGACTCCCGGTATCTCATCACCAGTGAAGGCCATTCTGGTGGCGGCCTATAAACCTGCTACCAGAAAGATTTACAATAGTAAATGGAAACGCTTTTCCATTTGGGCTGAATGCAAGGGCCTGGATCCATTTACAGTTCCTATTCCTATGATTCTGGATTTCTTGTCACTAATCTTTCAGAAGGGAGCGAGCGCTTCCACAGTTAAGGTGCGGTTAGCAGCCATTTCCCACTTTCATGTTGGGGGGGTGGACTGGGATCAGTAGCATCCTCAAAGATATGCAAAACCTTCCTGAGGGGCATTTTTCTTTTGAAACCACCGGTGAAATCTGTAGTTCCCACGTGGGACTTAACTTTAGTATTACAAGCTTTGACAAATCCACCCTTCGAGCCTACCTCTTCGGTTCCATTGAAATTCTTGTCTTGGAAAACAGCCTTTTTAGTGGCGATTACATCAGCCAGGAGGGTCTCAGAACTTCAAGTCCTGTGCATGAAACCCTCTTACCTCATTTTTCACAAGGATTTAGTGTCTCTCAGGACTAACCCGTCTTTCCTACTGAAGGTGGCTTCAGAGTCAAATATTAACCAATCAATCAATTTACCAGTATTTTTTCCAAATTTTCAGAACAAAGGGGAATACACATTGCACAAACTGGACGTACACAGGCAATTACGTTTCTACCTGCACAGGACTAAGGATTTTCGCAAGTCTGATCAGTTGTTTGTGTCCTTTGCCAAATCAGCTATGGGAAAGGCAATTTCTAAAGTAACTCTGGCAAATTCTCATACATTCATCTCCCATTATAAATTGGGTATGATTTAGAGGGGTAGGGCTTCCTTTGGCTCCGCGGTGCTTCGGAATATCCTTCCATAAGGCCACCCAGGGTTACTTTCTATAGGTAGCTGGGGACTCTGTCCCACAGGTTGCAGAACAAATGAAGTAACTACTTCAGATAAAGAAGTTATGTACTCACCATAACATTCCATCTGAGTAGGTACTTCATTTGTCTGCAACCAACCCATACCCCCTAACCACATCGGGATAACTGGCCATCTGCAAAATGTCTTTTTCATGAGATGAAGCAGGGCTTGATCCTCTGTCGAGGGTGTGAATTGTTTAGGACTGAGCAAACTCGATCTGAGGTAATACAGTAGGCAGCAGGGAATTATGGGTAGGGGAGGAGCTAGGAGCTTGGTTCTTTTAGCTTGTGAAGCTGCCGGCTCTGATCCGAGGTCGGATCCGATACCCACAGGTTGCAGACAAATGAAGTACCTACTCAGATGGAACGTTATGGTGAGTACATAACTTCTTTTTATTGCATGGGTGCGGGGAGGAGAGGGGGAGTGTGTGTCAGGGTATGGCCTGGATTAGGGGTGTATACGTGTATAATTGTTTATTGTAAATGAAAGCTAAAAAAAAAAAAAAAATACACAAAAGAACAAAACTATATACTGCACACTACAAGAGAACTAAACTAAATCACTTATTTTCAAATATGTTCTTTGCATTTAGTTTGATGGCCTGAAGAAGTGCACTGTTTGATATATTTGAATAAAAGTCACTGTATTTCATGTGGTAATTTGTAGTCATCATTAGCCCAACTTTTAACAAGGCCACACTACAATGGTTTTGCACACTTGTCGAATTATTTTTCACCAAAGAAAAACCTTTGCAAATGCATTTGATGTAGATGTAGGTAATACCCTAGCAAGTACTGGATATAGTGCAGTCAGCTCAGGCCCTTCTCTGAAAAGCTTCAGCCACTTTTCTCCTGGACGTAAGTCTCTGCTATATAATTTTTGGAGAAAAGGCTTGATTCTTAAATAGTTCTGGAAAAGATGGTCTTCATCTATGTCCTGCAGACTCAGGGCAGTGGTCACACTGAGTAAGTCATTGAAAACAAAGGACTCAGTTAAAGATAACTTAGAAAGGTAAACAAATAGTTTTCAGTAAACTCAAACCACTGTTCTAAGTACTTAATTGCTGTCTCCAAGAATACAAAGCCTCTCTTCAGTTTAACAGAAGTGCTGTCTAATGTGTTCATAAATGCCCTACGTTTTCCACCAAAGAAAGCATCTTCAGCTCTTGCCTGCAGTTTTTCCTTGAGAGAGACCATTACTAAAAATGTATCTATGGCAGTAAGTGCTGCTGCTTTTTCTAATATAGTTGTATGTTCGTTGAAATCCATGCGAACAACACTGAGAAAGTGCAAATAGTACTGGGGCAGTGTGTACACAGTGCATTCTCGCCATGCTCATTGTCTGAAATGTACTGTTATATCTGCCTGGGGGGGTCTCCTCTTCTCCCTGGGAGAGGAAATACGACTGGAGAACTGAAGATTTTTCACTACTCTGTCAAAGGCTGGCAGGAGTGACCACCACCTTGTTGGCACATGCCTTAAGAGTCTTTCAAATCCCATGTCACAAAGCTCGAAGTCTTTCAAGTCTTTGGTCCTTGTGGCAGAACCTGAGAAATGGCTGAAAAGTTTTATCACAAATACTTACACATCATAAGGTGGTTGTGCTGCAGCTCTTTTGGCTGTATTATGAATAATGTGAGCAACACAGTTAGCCTTCTGGAGTGATGGGCACTTTTCTTTTAATCTGGTAAACACACCAGATTTATTTCTGTAGTTCACATTGGCATTATCAGTCCCATATGCTGAATTGCTGTTCCAGGGCAAGGAGTGCTTTTCTGTAATGTTCAAAATCTGTTGTGATCTAGCCTGGGCAGATTCATCCGGGTCTTCATAAAACTCCAAAAGACCATTCACTATCCCTTTTTCTTTGGAAAAATACCTCACATCAAGTGTAAATAATTGTTTCCCTTGTTGGAAGCAACCTATGATAAAGAAAATGAAGTCCCTAGTTTCTGAAGGTCCTGCAGGAGGCATCCAAAGAGTGCAACCCCAAAACATTTTCAACAATGGCTTCAGCCTTGGTTATTCCGCAAGATAGCTTTTTTGCAATGTCCAAGTCACTGTACAACCGGCTGGCCAATTTTACTGCACAGTCCAAGCTGTTGTAGGAAATATTGTGCTCAACTGCATGGAACACCTCTGAGGATTCTGTTGCAGTGATCTTAAGTCCTGGTCACTCAAGGTTTGTGTTTCTTGCCTACTTTGTCATCAGGTAACAAGATTTTGCTTGAAGAATAGCAGTCTTTTGTTTTTCATTTGCCTCGTCCTGCAACGTTATTTTTTTTCACAATGGGCGACTAGGAATTCCTTTTTGCATTACCTGCAGAATGCTTTTACATCATTGCATTTCTTGAAACAGTCTAATTCCATTTTACAAGCATCCTGCCACTTGCACATTCTCTTGTTGGTAGTAGACTGTGATGAAGCTGCTGCTCTTCATTATTGAATCTGTCTTCTTTTTCTTTCAGTTGTTCATATTACGGGTCACCACAGCAGATCATCTGTTTCCATTTCTTCCAGTCCTCTCTGTCTTGCTTTGTCACACCAACCACCTGCATGTCCTGACTCACCACATCCAGAAACCTTATCTTAGGCCTTCCTCTTTTCCTCTTACCTGGCAGCTCCGTCCTTAGCACCTTTTTCTGAATATACCTAGCATCCCTCCTCAGCACGTCTAACCAATGCAATCTTGCCTCTCTGTCATTGTCTCAAAACCATCCAACCTGAGCTGACCCTTTAATATACTCATTCCTACTCTTGTCTAGCCTAGTCACACCCAGTGCAAATCTTAACATCTTTAACTCTGCCATGTCCATCTCTGAATCCTGCCATTTTGTCAGTGCTACTGTCTCCAACCCATATAACATAGCTGGTCTCACTACCCTCTTGTAGACCTTCCCTTTCACTCTTACTGGTAGTCGCCTGTCACAAATCACTCCTGACACTCTTCTCCACCCACTCCATCCTGCCTGTACTCTCTTCTTCAGCTCTCTTCCACACTCACCATTACTCTGAGCTGTTGATCCCAAGTATTTAAACTCATCCACCTTCGCCAGCTTTACTCCTTGCATCCTCACCATTCCTCTCTCCTCCCCCTCATTCACATATATATTCTGCCTTAGTCCTGCCACCCTTCATTCCTCTCTTCTCTAAAGCATATCTCCACCTCTCCAGGGTCTCCTCAGCCTGGTCCCTACTCTCACTACAGATCACAATGTCATCTGCAAACATTATAGTCCACGGGGCCTCCTGTCTGATCTCATCTGTCAACCTGTCCATCACCATTGCAAATAAAGGGCTCAGAGCTGATCCTTGATGTAATCCCACCTCCACCTTAAATGTATCGGTCACTCACACTGCAGACCTCACCACTGTCACACTACCCTTGTACATATCCTGTACCACTCTTGTATACTTCTCTGCCACTCTAGACTTCCTCATACAATTCCACAACTCCTCTCTAGGCACCCTGTCATATTTCTCTAAGGCCACAAAGACACAATGCAATTCCTGACCTTCTCTGTACTTCTCCATCAGCACACTCCGAGCAGCCTTCGCATCTGTAGTGCTCTTTCCCGGCATGAAATCACTAATCACCTCCCTTTAACCTAGCTTCCACTACTCTTTCTCGTAACTTCATGCTGTGACTGATCAGTTTTATCCCTCTGTAGTTACTACAGTTCTGCACATCAGCCTTATTCTTAAAAATCAGGAGCAAAACACTTTTCCTCCACTCCTCAGGCATCCTCTCACTTTACAAGATTTCATTAAACAATCTGGTTAAAAACTTCACTGCCATTTCTCCTAAGCACCTCCATGCCTCCACTGGTATGTCATCTGGACCAACAGCCTTTCCATTCTTCATCCTCCTCATAGCTGTACTTACCTGATATACAACATATTTAACAAAACTGTGTTAGTAAGATGCAATAATATAATGGCATGCGAAAAAAAAATGTCTAGAAACACTGGCACATGAAAATTAGCTAGAAGCTCTGAGTGCAGCAGAGCTGGCATGAAAAACAGTGGCACCTGAAACATGAAGCAGCTTGTAAAGTAGTTCTGTGATAAAGATTCACTAAAGATTTGAGGAGTGGAGCCAGAAGGGAATTAACATTACAAACCATTTAAGAAGATAGAATAGTAAATGACGTAATGGGGGGGGGGGGGGCATTTTGGCCATTGGAGACTTGACTTTTAACACAGCTGGTAGAACAACAAATGCACATATTTTCACTTTGAAGTAAGTACTTGCAAATCCTCACTAAAAAGCCACTTAAAATGAATTAGAGTGCAGAGCAGACTCCATTTACCTTTGAACATGGCAATTAAGAATAAAAGAAATAAACCTATACACTAATTTACCCAGCACAATAGTGAGATAAAGAACTGGCCCAACAGCAGCACTGCGATATTTGCATTATAATCAAAGCAGTACATTTTAAACTTATTGAAGACAACATACATAAAATGCACACATTTCCATGTATAAAAGCAAACTATCTTGAAACAATGATGACATGTTTTAGCACAATTCCAAATACACTGTTAACTTCTGAACATGCCCCCCCCCAAAAAAAAAAAAAGTTAAGCATTTTCCCTTTAAAAAGTACATATTGAAAGACATTACTAAATAGCTAGTCTAAAATAAATTACAATGCACAACAGACTGTATGGACCCCATTTACCTCCAAACATAATAAGAAAAAGAGAAATAAACCTATAGCAGTAATTTAAACAGCATAACGATGCAAGAAAGAGCAGGCCCAGGTAATTAGCAACCCGGCCATATTGACATTATAATAAAGCAGTGCATTTTTAACTTATTGAAGACAGCATGCAAATAAAAAGTACACACATTTCCGCTTTAAAGCAAACTATCTTGAAACAGCCACAGCAACATGTACCTAGTAGAATACCAAATGCACTACTTTTATCTCTGATCATATTCCCTCAAAAAATAAAAAGTTGTGCACGTACTCATTTTTACTTTTATAAGTAGTTCTTACAAGTCATCACTAAACGATCACTGCAAAAAAATACCCAAAGCAGTACATTTTAGCTTCTTAAAGACATTAAAAAATTGCACACATTTCCACCCAAGAAGTGCAAACTCTCCCAAAACAACGTACCTTGAAACAGCTACAATAACAACAGAAATACATCAATCATGATACATTTATCTGTGAAGATTACCCCCACCAGAAATTAAAAAAAAAATCTATACACACATTTTAGCCTTTAAAAACGAATGCTTCCAGATCATCCCAAAACAATCACAGCAATTATAAATTAAAATGCACACACAATCACGCGCACATACTTTTCATACCTTTAAAAATCTCCTACTTGCAAAACTGAGGTACCACTACACAAATTTAAATATGGTAGAGTGCAGCCCATTTACCTCTAAATATTAAAAAATCAAGAAACAAAACAGTCGTAGAATAAAGTGCCTCTCAAGAACAACAATATTAATCCAGATAACGAAAGAGGTAACACCACGGCTGGTTACAAAACGTTTCATGCACCAAAAACACCAAATGGAACACAGTGAGCGCTTTCACGTTGCAAAGAACGTTTCTTCAGACTTTGATAAAACAATAGTCATTTACCTGAATTAAATAGCATGATTAACCCTGCATTTTCCAATCAGATGTTAAACAAAGTCATGACATCACTAAATTAGTTAAAACCATATTTAGCTCTATTTAAAACTTTCATCATACATATATAAATATCTGTCAAAATACATACATATTTAAGATATATACAATAAATAAAGCCAACTGTATGTATAATCTAATAAAAATATAATTTAAACAAAGAAGAATTCCATCGCAGTGAGAACAGCTGATAAAGGTGGTTCTCCAGTGGTGATGGATTATGTTTTTTTATAAAGAATCTATGCTGACAATGTTGAATGATGACATTTCTTATCAGAAAGTAGCTATTCAACAGGTGCATGTAAGCGGCATGTTAATATACAATGCAGTATTTGAATGCTTACAGTGTTGACTTATTAGCCAAGAGCTATTCAAGTACTTCATAGTAGACAAACCTGTTATACCCATCATACAAGGACTCCCCCAAATACATAAACATCCCAGAGTGCCCCCCATGAGACCCATTGTATCAGGGAGGGGCTGGTGTACTGAACCTTTGTCCATTTTTGTGGAACACCACCTTAAAACTGTGGTGAAAAACAATGAATATATATTAATTGATACAAAACAGTTTTTAAAAGATCTGTATGCATTTTGTAAGAGTATAGCTGT